>NC_092272.1:3572700-3597700 GCF_036320965.1 Panulirus ornatus | reverse complement strand
GAGAGAGAGAGAGAGAGAGAGAGAGAGAGAGAGAGAGATCTTTTTCTCAAGGTCCCGGATAGCGAAAATTTCGGAGAGAGAGAGAGAGAGGAGAGAGAGGAGAGAGAGAGAGAGAGAGAGAGAGAGAGAGAGAGAGAGATCTTTTTCTCAAGGTCCCGGAAAGCAAAAATTTCGGAGAGAGAGAGAGAGACAGAGAGAGAGAGAGAGACAGAGAGAGAGAGAGAGAGAGAGAGAGAGAGAGAGAGAGAGAGAGGGGGGGGGGGGTCTTTTTCTCAAGGTTTCGGAAAGCGAAAATTTCGGAGAGAGAGAGAGAGAGAGAGAGAGAGAGAGAGAGAGAGAGAGAGAGAGAGAGAGAGAGAGAGAGATCTTTTTCTCAAGGTCCCGGATAGCGAAAATTTCGGAGAGAGAGAGAGAGAGAGAGAGAGAGAGAGAGAGAGAGAGAGAGAGAGAGAGAGAGAGAGGTCTTTTTCTCAAGGTTTCGGAGAGCGAAAATTTCGAGAGGGGGGGGGGTGGGGTGGGGAAGGGCTTCTCCCGTGGGAAAACTTTGGCGGATTTTAAATTCCGCTGTGTTGTTGTTACTGCTCTCTCGATAACGCCGTTTCCTAATTCATTTCAGGGGGCGCCAATGACGTCAAGGGCCTTATCGTGGCAATTTGCCGTCGTCAGAGATTAGAAAACTTCTTATCCAGGATTTTGCCTCCTTTTGACCCACCCCACTTACCATTTTCTTTCACTCTCCTGCCCCGGGGCCGCGTACGGCAGGGTTTCTACGCCCCCCCTAAGGGCGTCTCTTGCATCAAGGGCGGGGTCAAAGCTGGTGGATGAAGCTGACAATTCGTGAAAACTTTCTGGGGAACAAGAGGTTTACTAAGGAGTGACTTGTCTATCTATGGCGTACGAAGGGTCTACATACAGTGTGTGTGTGTGTGTGTGTGTGTGTGTAGGGGAGGAGGAGGTGGGGTGATGGGAGAGACAGGAGGAAACCCGTATGCTTGGCTGAGCAAGAGGGAGGGATGGAAGGAAGGAAGGGGGGTTGGGTGGGGTTGTTTCACGGACACAAACTGGATCTAGTGACTAGCAGGTAAGGCCAGACAGTGTACCCTCCCCCTCACAACCCTGATCTTATCGTGTCTGACTCACTACACACACCGCCTGGTTCATCTGTCTCCCCTCCCGTCTCCCCACGCACACCTGCAGTGTGTGGAGGAGGGGGAAGGGAAAGGAAGGATTGGGGGGGGTTTTGCTTGGGGGGGGCGGCGTGCGTGGGCGGAAAGTGTTGGTGCGGGGGAAGGGGGTTAAGGTAAGTGGTTAGAGGGGGGTGGTAGCGTGTGTTGGGGGGGGGGGGAGGGGAAGGAGGAGGTCGTTGGGTGTTTGAGACACAGTGTATGGAAGATGGGGCGTGGGTGGTGACAGAACTGGGTGATGGCTCTGGGGGAGGAGGAGGAGGAGGAGGAGGAGGAGGAGGAGGAGGAGGAGGAGGAGGAGGAGAGAGAGAGAGAGGAGAGAGAGAGAGAGAGAGAGAGAGAGAGAGAGAGAGAGAGAGAGAGAGGAGAGAGAGAGAGAGAGAGAGAGAGAGAGAGAGAGAGAGAGAGAGAGAGAGAGAGAAGGAGGATTAGCAGGAGAGGGAGGAAGAGGGGGGGGAGAAGAGGGAGGAGGGGGGAGAAGGAGGAGGAGGAGGAGGAGGAGGAGGAGGAGGAGGAGGAGGAGGGGTTGTGTCAAACAGCTCGCTCCTACCCATCCTGTGGGTCGCTGTGGCTGTGGTGAGGGAAGGCAACAGACGACACAGAGAACGGAGGGTCTCGTCCTCAAACACAGCGTCATGTCTGTGTTAACCTGTTGGGGTGAGGGGGGGTTTACTGGGGGGGTGGGTTTAAGGGGGGGGGGCGTTGAGGAGGTTCATAAGGTGGGGGGTGGGGTGATGGTGACGAAATAACCCTGTTCAGGTCGTGGTGGGTCTATGAATTGGGGGCTTCTCTGGGGGGTCGTGGTGGTTCTATAGGGGGTGATGGAGGTGGGCTTCTCTGGGGGGTCGTGGTGGTTCTATAGGGGGTGGGCTTCTCTGGGGGTCGTGGTGGTTCTCTGGGGGAGTTGTGGTGGTTCTATGGGGGGTGGGTGATGGCGGTGGGCTTCTCTGGGGTAAGGTGATGACAGAGTGACTCACTGTCCGGCAGACGACGCCAGCCATCTCCCCCAGACAACCACATCGCCATTAGAACAGTCCCCCCACCCATATACATACATACATACATGCACACACATATATATATATATATATATATATATATAGGGAACGATCACAATTTTGCGCGTGATCAAGTATATTCCTATGAGTCCACGGGGAAAAACGAAACACGATAAGCTCCCAAGTGCATTTTCGCGTCATAATCACATCATCAGCGGAGACACAAGAGAGAAATATAACATTCAGTTGATATACATCGAAGAGACGTAGCTAGGACGCCATTTGGTACACAAGTGGCTGTCCAAGACAATCGTAAGGTCTCTCTCTCTCTCTCTCTCTCTCTCTCTCTCTCTCTCTCTCTCTCTCTCTCTCTCTCTCTCTCTCGTCCCCTTCCGTAACGCTAATGTCACGGGCGGTCACGAGACCGACTCATCGTCATCCGTGACGCACTTCAGGACGATCAATGTACACACATCGGGAAAACCAGTTGATCTGATCAGTTATTATTCTCTCTCTCTCTCTCTCTCTCTCTCTCTCTCTCTCTCTCTCTCTCTCTCTCTCTCTCTCTCACACACACACACACACACACACACTAACAGGAAGTGTCTCTTACCAGCGTCCATCTTCCCAGCAACACCACCAGCTGTCTGCAGGAATTGACCAGCTGCGCTGAGGGCACCAGCTGTGGGGGGGAGAGGAAGGGGGGGGTGTGGAGTGGGGTGTCGTCAGTGGCTTGGCCAGTGACCAGTGTGCGGGGGGGGGGAGGAAGGGGGGTGTGGTTATGAGGGAGGCAGGGGAGGAGGGACAGAGGCCAAAACCCCCATGGGAGGAAGGGAGACGAAGGCTCCGGCCCACAACCAACGCAGGCGCAACGCTCATCTGCTGACGTCTGTCCACGCTGTATGTACTCAACGGTGCGGTGTAACGACTGTCAACAGTAGTTACGACCCGGTACTTTGTCACACGCCAGGGGTCGCATCGAAAACGGGCTGATGGTATATATATATATATATATATATATATATATATATATATATATATATATATATATATATATATATATGCAGGGTCAAAGGTCATATTCACAAGAACTACGATGCTGTTAATAGGGTAGAGGTATGAAAACCAGACTACCCACGTATATACATGTAGTTGTAGAAGGGGCCATCAGCTGAAAATCTTCCATTCTCTTATTCACCCCCCTTTCCTCCTCCTGTATTACCTCTCATCATCCCCTTCCTCCTCCCGTATTACCTCTTTTTCAAGGCTGAAACAGACGTACAGAACCGGGGCAGGATTCTGTTCCCCTCCTACCCATCTCACCCGTCTGTTCCTCCTACGACCACGCCTAAAAAGACGAAACAGTCGAGCTTGATGTATCCAAAAAAAAAGAGATCTATTCTCCTGGCAAACTCGAAGGGGAGGTCAGTTCAAAATAAAGTTGCGCAGAGCAGCAGCAGCAGCAATTTACCGTTGCGATGGCCCTGTGGAAAACCCGTCTTCTGATATTCTCAAATTGATACAAGGTCGACCACGCCAGTGGTGTGTGTCGTGCGAGGGCTGTGGATAAACTCGAGTACCAAGTTGCGTCAGACGCGACACCAGTGTGCAAGGATATATAAAGGGGGTCTTTAGACATAACGTGTTGGAAATTGAGGTCTCTCTCTCTCTCTCTCTCTCTCTCTCTCTCTCTCTCTCTCTCTCATCACGGTGACCTAGCGTCCCTCCCAGCGCCAGCGACGGAGCGGCTCGCTGACCTTTTTTGACCTGACACGCGAGGGGTCGTGTCAAAATCTCACGTCATCCATTCCTGAGGATCGTACAGTCTGTGCCCAAGCGTCGTACCGTCTGCGCCCGAGCGTCGTACCGTCTGTGCCCGAGCGTCGTACCCTCTGTGCCCGAACGTCGTACCGTCTGTGCCCGAGCGTCGTACCGTCTGTGCCCGAGCGTCGTACCGTCTGTGCCCAAGCGTCGTACCGTCTGTGTCCGAGCGTCGTACCGTCTGAGCCCGAGCGTCGTACAGTCTGTGCCCGAGCGTCGTGCCGTCTGTGCCCGAGCGTCGTGCCGTCTGTGCCCGAGCGTCGTACCGTCTGTGCCCGAGCGTCGTACCGTCTGATGCCCGAGCGTCGTGCCGTCTGTGCCCGAGCGTCGTACCGTCTGTGCCCGAGCGTCGTACCCGTCTATGCCCGAGCGTCGCCATCAGACAGGACCCTAATGATTCCTGGAGGAGGAGGAGGAGCAGCGCCTGGGGCCGTGGGAGGCTGTGGGGTCGTAAGGCACAAAGTATATATATATATATATATATATCTATTGTCTTCAGATACCATTTCACAGATACTCTGAGTATCTATATCTACTGCTGTTCACGGATCCATTCATTCACGGGTCAGCAGTTCCGGGACCGGACGCCGGCCGGAGATGGTTAATAACACACCAGTGGTGGGAGGGACGAGTCATTCATGGTAATGTTAATTGCTCGGTCCGTCACGTGACCTACTACCCTCCCCCTCCCCCTCCCTCGTCTGTGTGAGTCACTACCCTCCCTCCTCTTCCTCACCTCCCCTCCCTCACTCACTCACCCCCCTCCCCCGTGAACACATTCATAAAAATAAGTAAATGGTGCGGGGTAACGCCTGTGTTATCCCTGAGTCATTACCCCCTGTCACCCCTTTCCCATTCTCACCCTCCCCCTTCGTCCTTCCGTCACATTCCCCCTTATTCTATACAGTGCCCCCTTCCTCCCCTCATCATCCAGGTTTCTAATCTTGCTCCACCTTCCCCCTTACTTTCTATTTACCCCCTCCCTTCCTAACCCTTCCCTACTTAACCCTTTAAGCCCCCATACTCACCACTCCCCCCTCCCCCTTAACCCCCCTTCCGTGGTAATCGAGCGAGTCTTACAGATGCAACCTCTCTCTCTCTCTCTCTCTCTCTCTCTCTCTCTCTCTCTCTCTCTCTCTCTCTGCATTAAATGTTTGCTGGATATAGACGAAGAAGGGACGGAAGCGACTGCAACCCAACTCCCATTCATATATATCAACTGACTTACATTTCTGGTATCTCCCCTGATGATGTGATTATTGCACGAAAGTGCACCTGGGAACTTATCGTGTTCCATTTCCCTCGTGGACTCATAGGAATATATATATATATATATATATATATATATATATATATATATATATATATATATATATATATATATATATATATTACAAGGGCAACAAAAAAAAAAGATAAAAAGGTTACGCTTGAAATTTTAAATGCCAGTTACGGAGACTAAAACGGCCCAGCGGGCATTTTAAGCATTTATTTACCGTCCACAAAAAGTGTCCGATAACCATTTTTTTCCCTCCTATTTTTTTTCTAAATGGCATAAACAAACTGGTAATCGACCTGCCCATGTTAAGCTGAGCGTTAAGCTTATTACAGCTTATCGGGCTTAACACACGGCCGTAGGGTTGATTATACACAAGCGTATGGAGGAGATGGGAGGTGGGATGGGGGTAAAGAGACGGAGCACGATGGGAATGGGATGGGAATGGGTGGGACCGAGGACGAGGTGGGGGATCTCAGGGAAAGGATGATGTCGCGAAAGGAAAAAGGAGAGAGAAAATAGACTCCAAAGGCCACTGTCTCTAAACGAACGCCATTGAGAAAACAAACATAAAAAAACAAAGAAATGAACAATGAGAGTATGAGACTTGATCGTCATTTCCCGCGTGGGCCAGGTAGCGCCAGGAACAGACGAAGAATAGGCCACACGTCCACTCACGGTCCATTCTCCAGCCGTCATGGGTAATGCACCGAAACCACAGCTCCCTGTCCTCCACATCCAGGCCTCCAACATATACCTTTCCATGGTTCACCCAGGACGTCTCACATGTGATTTTCTACCAAAATCAAAAACTAATTCTGAGAACGATATTGTATTTGCGGTTTATCTTAATGCCAAAAATAGGACCCGAACACAACCCTAAAAATGTAAGATTTTTCTTATATTAGATTCTAACAATAACGTTGAACGGAAAAAAAGGGAAATTTTACATTAAAAAAATTTTGAAATCATGATTTTTTCCCCTCTAATTTTGAGAAAAACTAAACAAACCCCCCCAAAAAAAATTCCGACCTTTGCCTGGAATTTTAAAAACTTTGGAATCACGCGTAGTTTGGTCGACCCAACAACGTTACAGGCGCCAACGACCTTCTTAGAGAGAGAGAGAGAGAGAGAGAGAGAGAGAGAGAGAGAGAGAGAGAGAGAGAGAGAGAGAGATGGGGAGGCACTGTGTGTGTGTGTGTGCACTTACGACCAGATATTGCCAAAGGGGCACGACTAGCGCGTAGCGCTCACCATAGGATTGTCCTTAAGGAACAAAGAGAGAGAGAGAGAGAGAGAGAGAGAGAGAGAGAGAGAGAGAGAGAGAGAGAGAGAGAGAGAGAGAGAGAGAGAGAGAGAGAGTCACGTAGCTAAAGGGGGGGGGACCGCCATCAACTACACGAGGCGGGCGGGGGTCAATAAGGTATTACTGGCCACCCCGGGCCATTACGTTGGAGATGAACCTCAGGGGGTTACCTGTGGGCTGCCAGCCTAGCCAGCTGGGGCAAGATGGGGGGGGGGAGGAATGGAGGGAAGGGGGAGGTAACATTACCTCAGGGGAAGGGGTGAGTGGTGCTGGAAGGGGGGAGGGAGATGGGTGTTTAAGGAGGGGGAGTGGGGGAGCGAGTGGGGGGTTGTGGAGGGAGAAATGGGTGGATATGGGCAAATGGACATTCAAGTGGAGGGGGAGCGAGTGGGGGGTTGTGGAGGGGGAAATGGGTGGATATGGGCAAATAGACATTCATAATACATTCATATTCTTTGTGTGTCGCTTGTCATCGCTGGAAAGAAAGAAAAAGAAAGAAACGAAAGAAAAGAAAGAAGTGTTCTTCCTTCCTCCCAGTGTGCTGGAGGGTATAAACACATCACCTTGAGCTTGAACTTTCCAGCTTCACAAAGCTCTACTCGACAAGCATGCCACTCCCTCCCCTGCCACCCGGTCCCCTCAAGTTCCACTCACCCCCCACACACGTTGGGGGGGGGGGAGGTTGCCGCACAAGCCCCCGCAGGCTGCGGCAGCTCCCAACAGCTCCGTCGACCAAAGGACACCATGATAAACATCAGACAAAACTATATCTATCCATCTGTCTATCTATCATCATCTTCGTCTCTATCCATCTGTCTATCTATCATTATCTTCGTCTCTATCCATCTGTCTATCTATCATTATCTTCGTCTCTATCCATCTGTCTATCTATCATTATCTTCGTCTCTATCCATCTGTCTATCCATTACCGTCTTCGTCTATCCATCTGTCTCCCTATCTATCCATTACTATCTTCATCTACCCATGTCTATTTAGCTATCTATCCATCCATTACTATCTTCATCTATCCATCTGTCTCTATCTATCCATTACTAATTTCATTTATCCATCTGTCAATCTGTATCTCCATTACTATCTTCGTCTATCCATCTTTCTATCTATCCATTACTATCTTCATCTATCCATCTATCCATTTATCACCTCCACTGGCCACTACATCCCACACCGGACATGCTCCCTAACCACAGAGAAGAACTGTCAAAACAAATTAATTTACTTAAAACGTGTTCCTTGTGCCCTAGTCAACTTTACGAGCACCACTTGTTCGGAGCTTCTAAGTATTTCCCAAGTGGGCGTCAAGTGTGGCCTTAAGTGTGGTAGATGACTGGTCACGTAGGGTTGGGGGGGGGACGTGTGAGGTCATGAGGCAGGATGCTCCTCATCCTCCCTGCGTGACCACTCATAATGTAAGAGGTATGAGCAAGATGAACACATTTTTGAGTACCATCCCCAAGCGGTTGAGAGAGACGGTGCTTCGAACCGCCGCCCGAATCTACGAGCGGGGTCCTGGGTACGCGAAGCTTCGAACCGCCGCCCGAGTCTAACAAGCGGGGTCCTGGGTACGCTTAGCTTCGAACCGTGTTCATGCTCCAGACATCGAGCCACGACCGTCTTAAACCTTAAGCCTAAACCTCTTGAGTAATACATGTGTATATGTATACTTTTTTTTTAGACGCTTTTATTCTTTTTAAAGTTGATGGTTTAGAAAACATCCTCCCTCTCTCGACCCCCGAACCAATCCAGCACTCCATTCGAACAGAGTTCAGTCCTTGGGGGTCAAATGGTTCGCTCTACCCCACCGAGAGGGACCAGTTACGACCAGGGATTTAAGTCCGGGGTTATATAGCAGTGCCACCCACCCCCTTCCCCTCTTCCACTAACTGGACCATATATATATATATATATATATATATATATATATATATATATATATATATATATACACCAGGTATCATAACCCAGATGGTTCAGAGGGACGCGATGCTTCGCAAGACCTCCACCATGGAACCCGGCGAGTGAGAGCTTCTACGAATAGACACACACACAGCAGCGACTGCGCGATGGACTTCCGTCGCAACGTTGGGCAACGCGCACATCCGCTCTCGCTTTACGACACGAGCGCGTCTGTCGTTAAACGTTATTCTTCCCTTCGTGAAGCATATCATCGCCGATCTCGCCCGGGGGAGGGAAGCTTCGTTCGACTCCGAACAAGTGTCCCGTTTTTCCACCGCCCCCTTTTTCTTGGATGACTCTTTAAGAAAACGACATCATTTCTATGGGTGACTTAATTCATGTCCTTTGACATGCGCTGGCTCTCGCATCACGAAGACCTTCGCTCGTGGGTTATATACCCTCCCTCCCTCTCCTTGACAATGTACGATGCCCTTCCGTTCACACAAGGAGGGCGTCCGGATGTCCGCTTCCTGAGAGCGGCAGGCCGGTAGGCGCTCCGTTGAGATCTTCGGGGTTTCATACCCATCCCCTTGACGAAGGGTACGGTCCTGGGGCACGACGGTACATGCCTCGAGTACCCGAAGGTACGGTCAGTGAGCACGACGGTGCGGCGCTTGAGCGCGGCGGCAAAACCCTTGGGTGCGTTGGCCTGGGAGCATAGGTTCGAATCGTGGTTGAGGTAGTCGGTCCACAGTCAACCCAGCTGTTCATCCACCCCTAAGGATGGGTCGATAAAATGAGTACCTGGCTCAAGCTAGGATATATATATATATATATATATATATATATATATATATATATATATTATAACCTCAGTGCCGAAAATACCTTATTCTCTCTACTACGAAGCGCGAATTATACCGTAATTCCTAACACTGAAGCAACAGTAGACCTTGATATAAAAAAAATAATTGAAAAAAGATCCTAAAACCATCATCAAAAAAAAAGGTCAAAGTGCATCACAACAGGAAAAAAACAACAGATTTTTGCATCGTTTCTTTTACCTGTTTGATCCCTGTTAAGCCGGTCTCGCCCTTACTGTTGTACCTTCCCCGTTCTGTTCCAACAGGCACTACTACGGGGGGACAGCGCTTATGGATCTGGGGGGGGGGGGGGTAGGTGGAACATGGCAATCTACGTGGGTGTTTATAGCAGCACTTACCTACTGCAGCGACCTCTGCAGGTGGGTCCTCACGCCCCTGGCCTTACCTGCGGACGAGAGAGACATACATGAGGATCAGTTAGTTCTCAAAGAGATACAGACTAACCAGGTATAAAATCTCTCTCTCTCTCTCTCTCTCTCTCTCTCTCTCTCTCTCTCTCTCTCTCTCTCTCTCTCTCACACACACACACACACACACACACACACACACACACACACTCATCCCGTTTTCCCCAACTATAAACTGTGTGTTTTACTCCACATCTTTCCCTCTTACCACAAAACTGACGGCCCTTACCACAACTACGCATCTCGGGGCCCCCCCCTCGCGAGGTACGCCGACCCCCTTCGCCACCTCCAGTGTAGTAACAATACACACCAATGAACGAAAGCCATCCGGGCGTAAAGTGAGGTTGAAGAAACACCCCGTCGAAAAAACACAGTGGAATAACACTTAAAAGCTGGTAAAGGTCTCTATAAAGAAGGGGGAGGAGAGGTGATCCTGAGCGACCTGGGGCTGGACACGCCCCTGGCGAGACTCCGAGAGGAGAGACATCACACGCTTGAGGCGGCCAGCAGCTTCGACGGACCGACTCTCAAAAGGGAATCGCCGACAGACGGACACACTCATGAGGACATCAGTGGAAGGCGTGGGTATCGCCAGGACGTCAGCGATGGGCTAGGACACTGAGAAGACGTCAGCGATGGGCGAGGACACTGAAGAGACGTCACCATTGGCCTAGGATACTGAGACGACGTCAGCAGAAGGCGTAAGACACCTAGAAGACGTCAGCAGAGGGTGTAGGACACTTAGAAGACGTCAGCAGAAGGCGTAGGACACTTAGAAGACGTCAGCAGAAGGCGTAGGTCACTGAGAAGACGTCAGCGACGGCCTAGGACACTGAGAAGACGTCAGCAGAAGGCATAGGTCACTGAGAAGACGCCAGCAGAAGGCGTAGGACGTCGGGGACAATCAGCAGCAGGCCAGGACATCCACAGGACATCAGTAGCGGGTGGAGGAAGGGGGGGGGGGGTCACCACCAGGGAGACGTCTCTGCAGAAGGCGAAGACGACACCCAAGGGGAGACCATCTGTACCACCTCCTGACGGTGGCACCACAGCGGAGGCGGACAGATAGATTGCTTCCTGTGGCCGGAAGGTAGGAAGGTCAAGTCCACGACCTCCTCCCCCACTCCCCCCAACACACAATGACCCTTCGTGACCTCCAGTGGTAGTAGGGAGGAGATGGGGGTGAGGAATGGGAGTTAAGGAGGGAGAGGCGTGGGATGACTCGGACCTATGACCCCTTACCTACCCAAGACCCTAACCTAAACAAACACTTCCTAAATCACCTCCTCTCTCTCTCTCTCTCTCTCTCTCTCTCTCTCTCTCTCTCTCTCTCTCTCTCTCTCTCTCTCTCTCACACACACACACACACACAGAGGGATACCAATAAATTCACCATCTCAAAAACTTCTCCAAACGAAATCGAAATGAAAGCGTCAGTGTGATTGATTCCTGGCCTTCCCCCACTCCCCTCTCCCTCCCACTCTCCCTCGCTCATTATTTCTACCGTCTGGGAGCGCGGGACGGGTAGGCCGTTGTGAGAGGCTGGGAGAGTGAGACGTGACTTGGTGTTGGTGGTGGTGGGCGAGGTCAAGGCTGAGAGGGGCACGTGAAGAGAAAAAAGAAAAAAAAGAGGTGTGGAGAGAGAGAGAGAGAGAGAGAGAGAGAGAGAGAGAGAGAGAGAGAGAGAGAGAGAGAGAGAGAGAAGAGAGAGCAACATGTAAAGACACACACAGACACACATACAAGGTCTATATTAGAAGTATTTTCTACGTACACTTTTACGTGGCACGAAGCGCAGCTGGAATGAGGAAGGCGACCAAAGTGGTGTGTCAGCAACGGTTTGGACGCGTGGAGAGGATGAGTGAAGACAGACTAACTGATGAGGATCGGCGTATTGGAAATGGGAGGAAGACCTCGCGTGCGGCTATTCCACGTTTTCTAACACTTTTAAGAGAATATCTCCGCCTTTCTAACTGAGGGGGAAAATAATAGAAAATAAATACTCCAGTTCTGAAATCCTTTCCGACCTTTCCAAATGCCTTGCTTTTTAGCTTCTGCGACTCAATCTGGGTCGTGTATGCTTTCCACACATTTCCCATCCGAGCAGTTCAACCATTTTTTTTTTTTTAAAGGCGCCATGAAAAGTGTGGTAATTGACTTGCCTCTCTCTCTCTCTCTCTCTCTCTCTCTCTCTCTCTCTCTCTCTCTCTCTCTCTCTCTCTCTCACTCGGCAGTATCCAGCTTATCGCCTTCTTTACTGGGGGGTAGGAGTAGTGAGAAGGGGGGGGGGGGGGATAACTGTCGTTCTTGTGTTTCGCGAAGAGTTCGCTCGACCAAACACACGCGGGCTGCACCAGTCTGCCTCAAAATGCTGATGTGTCTGTCTGTCTTGTAATACTGCTCCACTGTGGGGGCAGAGTGGGGGGCCCTGCCTTCCACTGTGGTGTAGTGGGGCCCTACCTTCCACAGTGGGACATAGTGGTCCCTACCTTCCACTGTTGGGAAGTGGGGGACCCTACCTTCCACAGTGGTACAGAGTATCCCTACCTTCCACTGTGGGGAAGAGCGGTCCCTACCTTCCACTGTGGGGAAGAGTGGGACCGTACCTTCCACAGTGGGACAGAGTGGTTCCCTACCTTCCACTGTGGGGAAGAGTGGGACCCTACCTTCCACAGTAGGACAGAGTGGTTCCCTACCTTCCACTGTGTGACAAAGTGGTTCCTACCTTCCACTGTGGGACAGAGTGGTTCCTACCTTCCACTGTAGGGCTGAGAGACTGCACCAGCACTCACAACCCCTCACAACCGTACGGGGCATGGTGAACGCCAACAGGTTTTGAGATCACAACCCCTCACAACCATACGGGGCATGGTGAGCGCCAACAGGTTTTGAGATCTTAACAGAGTCTCACAGTAGATTCTAGACCCGTAGAAAGAACATCAATAACATGAATTTGACATCAAAAGTATCACGGGAAATTAGAAAAAAAAAAAATCATCATCAGCAAACACCAACTAAACCAACACGCCGTTTTCTCTTCTTTTTTTTTCCCCAGATACGATTGAAACGTAAACACGCTGATCTTGTTTACATTCAACTTTCCCCCCAAACCCCTCCCCCCCCCCCCCCCTATAATCCGCTTCGTCAGTCGGTGCCGGCTGCACTGCCCTTAAACGACGCTCTCTCTCTCTCTCTCTCTCTCTCTCTCTCTCTCTCTCTCTCTCTCTCTCTCTCTCTCTCTCTCTCTCTCTCTCTCTCACATCGTCGCCATGCGCTGCAAGACAACTCCTGAGCTCCCTACCCAATACACACAAACACACACACACACACACACACACACACACACAGGTCTTGAAACGGCCGAATTACCCATAGTCTCACCTTACAACGTTAGTCTGCGGCAGTCTGAACTCGGGAGGGGCGACCAGGGCGTGCAACAGTGCCCTGGTTTGGAGATATGGAGAGGATGAGTGAGGAGGGACAAACGAGAGAGGATCTACATGATCGACATGTTTACCAAATGGCGTTCTAGCTGCGTCTCTTCGTTGTATGTCAACTGACTGCCATATTTCCCTCTTGTGTCTCCCCTAATGATGGTGTGATTATGACACGAAAGTGCACTTGGGAACTTATCGTGTTTCATTTTCCCCGTAGACTCGTAGGAATATATATATATATATATATATATATATATATATATATATATATATATATATATATATATATATATATATATATGAGAGAGAGAGAGAGAGAGAGAGAGAGAGAGAGAGAGAGAGAGAGAGAGAGAGAGAGAGAGAGAGAGAGAGAGTGTGTGTGAATCATACAATCAAAAGATTATTAGCAGCCGGTTACCTCAAAAACTATATCTTCCAACATACAATGGGCTTCAATTCTCTACACGACGAATTTCATATAACAAATAAAAGGTCTCAAATGCCCCCTTCCTGGGTTGAAAGGGAGGCCGCCGGTGCTGCCACGCACCAGCAGCGGCCCGGGGGGGCACCAAACTAACGCATTTATACCAATCATAACTAAATACTACCTCTACCGTCGGCCCCGCCTCAGATCCCGCCCACGGTTTATTTTGCCATCATCGACAACAATAAACCACGGCAGATAGGCATCCTAAACCCACAATAAACCACAAGGAAAAAAAAAACTCCCTCCCGCCCACCCACCGCCCCGCACACAGGGGACCCATACACCCCCCACAGCGTAGCAGGGGATCAGTTCAGGCTACAATACACACATCCCAGTAGCCGACCTCCTCCCCCTTGGCAAGCCACGGTTCATTTCCAACTGTTCAACTCACCAGCCATTACCACCTCCTCCCTAAACAAGGCCAAGGCCCCCAGAAGCTCTTCTATTTACCATCCCTAAGAGATACACCCCACCCTCCTCCTCCTCCACCAGCACACCCCCTCCTCCTCCACCTCTTAGCCTTTCGTCTCACACACCCCCCCCCCACAGCCAGACACCCTTGACAATTATCTCCAGTGTGAGGTCAATGGGAGGTCAAGCCAGGAGGTCACCCGGGTCATATTGTCTCCTCTCACTCACACTCTCCACGGGTCCAATCTCGCATCTGGTCCGACAAGGTCAAACACCCGGATCAAGGTCACCCTTCTGTGTTCTCGCACGCCTCTACACACACACACACACACACACACACACACACACACACACACACACACAAGGGGATTGTAGCGATAGTGGAGAGAAATTCCAAGAGACGGGGCACCATGAGTGTACAATCCCTCCCAGTACAGTACGTACAACACAGTACTGGTAATTACATAGATACACAACACAAGGTGTTTTTTCCTCAATAACTTGCAAATTTTTACATCGGCAAATACTTAGTTGTATAATCAGTGACTTTTACGATGATGTTATAATCTAACTTTCTCTCCTTCTATATATATATATATATATATATATATATATATCAAAACGACTACAAACAACACATTCAAATAAACATGACAATAATTCCAAAACCCAACCATTGCAGTGTGGAGCATTTCAGTGTAACACATCCATTCCTCGGGGTCGAAGATTTCCATTTCACATACTTTATAAATAAAAAAAAACACACAAAACAGTTCATGATTGAGGTTCGAACCGTCGTATTCAAACTCTTTTTTCTTTTAGCTTTTTCTTCCAGAAACCAGACCGAAGAACGCCAAGAGACAGCGCCACGATCGCCAGCGAACTCAGACACTCTCTAGCGACAACCGGTGAAAAAATGGGGAAATTAGGCCAACCAGTGCGACCTCCCCGAAAGACGCCCGACCTCGAGGGTGCTTGAGGAAGACCTGAAACTCGAGGCTAGGTCAACCTCCACCAACTCCTTACAAACCACCTCGGGACGTGGCACAATACAGAGGGGGGTTTCTTGTCGTAGGGGAGGACACACACACACACACACACACACACACACACACACACACACACACACACACACACGACACCCCTCCGTCCAAATTTGATTCCACCTTCCCTCACAACATGGAAAGGTAGGAAGGTATGTCATTCAACGATCGCTTCATTCACTTGGGGGGGGGATGATGAAAGAAGAAAGCGGAATGTAAATATGAAAGACTAGTACTTCACTCCATCAGTATTGTGAGGTCAAGACCAGAGGGAAGAAGATCAGGTCACCTCGGGTCAAATGGCCTCTCCACGAACCACAATGATGACCCTTAGTTTACAGCGTCCTAAAGAGGAGAACGCCGTGAGTGATCGAACCTCCAGGGCCCGGGTCGTCTCGACTCCACCGATGATCCTTCGGCCAACAGTCCATAAGGATCATTCTGGCTCTCGAGTCTGACAACACCATTGGATTTAACATTCCTGGAGGGTCTGAGGCCTACCTAATCCTTAAGTACTGGGGACAAAGGGACTATTCTTCAAGTCTAACACACCCACTGGCTTACAATCGTTAATTCCACGAAGTAATGCGAAATGTTCGCCAGACTGTTCGTACCTGCGAGTAGCACAGGGAGTACAGACAACCCTGGGAGGCTATAGCAACACACACACACACACACACACACACACACACACACACACACACACACACAGTGTCTGGGGAGAGTCTGGCACACTTGAACTCGACGACTCCAACATCATCACACTCGCCATCACCAACACGATCGCCAACATTTACCCCCCCCCCCCCTAACGCAACAACAATCAGGGTCATATTGCGTCATGACATCTCGACATGATCAACAATGTAGCGTCTCAAAAACAACAAAACAACAACAACAACAACTACAACTCAAGCTGAAGACATCATCTCGCCAACTTGAACATCCTCGTCTCTCGATACAAACGATCGTTCGCATGAACTAACACCACACGTTTAACGAGCATCACATTTTCTCCCTCATACAATCCATGCAATCGCGACTCACTCCACGTTTTCTGTGTAACTTTAATTCCCCCTTCCCCCCTCAAAGTGTGAAAGAACCCTAAGAACTCATTTTCTGTGAAATTTCACAGTTTTCCTTTTAAGTCATTTGCATACTGACCTTCTCCCCTACGCGTCGTGAATACATGTCCCCCACACCGTCTCTCGCCTTTATCAAAGTTGTTTTTGTGACTGTACTTCACATTTGCTGATGTCATTTGCATAATGAGACTTTGCGAAGCCCTTGGACCACTCACGCCCCTGGCTGGCCTGCGCGTCATGCCCCTTTCGCCTTGAAACCGGCGGCATCCGTTGCGTCTACGCAACACACTCTCAGGGCGGGGCCGGTCTTCCAAGCGACAGGGATGGACGTCGGTAAACTCTCTCTCTCTCAGGGGACGAGAGCCCTAGGGGCACCGCCCCTCCAGAGGTCCTCTTCCGTCCTTGTCTCCTGCTGGTCGAGACCCCAAGACCTGACTGCTGGGGGTAGTGAACCCAATGTCTCGAGACCCTCCTTCAGGAGGTGAGCCCCTTGAGGTTCTGAAGACCCTCCTGAAGGAGTTGCCGTGGGCCCTTGAGGTTCTGCAGACCCTCCTGAAGGAGTTGGCCAAAGGACTGAAGACCATCCTTACTGCGATTGGACCAAGGCTCCGAGACACTCCCGTAGGAGGTGGCCCTAAGAAGTCTGAAGAAGACCCCCCCCCCTCCATCCACACCCTTTGTATCGGGGTGGTCTATGGTCTGAAGACCACGGCCCAAGGGCCGAGGACCCCCCTGCAGGAATGGGCGGTCCATGGCCTACTAATGGAACCTCCTGTGGCGTGTGGCGCAAGGTGTCACACGCTAATCCATGACACGGGACAAGTCGCATGACCTTAGAAAAAAAACGAGACCTTGAAACGTTAGTGTAAGGAGGTTGGGGTGTGTGTGGGGTGTGGGGGGAGGTGATTCTCCAAGGTTCTGAAACGTCACTGCTGGGGAGGAGGAGGAGGAGGAGGAGGAGGAGGAGGTCGTGACATCTCGAGTTCCGGAGGAGAGGGCCCCCCTCCTCCTCCTCCCCCTGCCGGAGGGGCTGAGGGAGGGGTAGAGGAGGAATTATGCCACGTCTTAAATGGTCCTCCCCAGGCTCGCGTTCGAACCATTACTTATTACCACCATTACGAAGGGAGGGGGGGAGGGGGAATCAATAGGATGATGACACCCCCCCCCTCTCTCTCTCTCCCTCCTCCCCATCCCCTATAACTCTCACATCCTCCCTCTCCCCCCTCTCCCCATCCCCCTAATCGTAACTCTCCCAGCCGCATGACTTGGGCGAGCCTCACTAATTAGGTTCTAGAGTAAACAAGGCCCCGGCCATGAGGGAGAGGGGAGAGATCCCAAGGTGAGGGGAGAGAGGAGTGTGTGTGTGTGTGTGTGTGTGTGTGTGTGTGTGTGTGTGTGTGTGTGTGTGTGTGTGTGTGTGCGGGAGGAGGTGTCAAGGATACACATCCGGGGAGAGGAGGATACAGGGAGGGTAGGGGGAGAGCGGGGGGGGTGTACATCTGGGGCGAAGAGAGTATGTGGGGGGGGGGGGTTACGCCTTTGGCGGGAAGGATACACTGGGGGAGGGGGAGAAAGTGTTTTAGTATGGATAACTGGGGAGGGGAGATTGTGGACCTACTGAAGGTAACTGAGGAAGGAAAAAGATGGGAAGGATACGTTCAGGGGTGGATATAAGGGGAGAATATTCGCGATGGAGCACAAAGAAGAAGGACAAGATGGAAGAGGGAATGAGGGAAGAGGAATGGAGGTGTGAGGGAGGCCCTCCTTCTAGGTGTGGGGTATGGGAAGGTTAGGAGAGTGGGGGGAAAGGGGGACGGGATGGGGCTGGGGTGGTGATGGGGTGGGGATACAAAGGAGATTGAAGTGGCTTTGTCTACCGCGAGGCGATGTGGGGCAACATGGTGGTAGGGAGGTGGGGGAATAGGGGGAGTAGGAGGATGCTCCCCCTCCACCACACAACCACCTAGAACCACCCATCACCACCACCACCACCACACAACCACCCACCACCACCACCCACAAAACCACACGCAAGTCTTGCCACACCCCCCCATAACCCACCTTACCTAAAACCCCCTTTTACCCACAACCCACCACGAACTATCACCCACCCCACAACCATAAAAAAAGACCCACCCACCCATTCCTCTCCAGTCACCATGCACCACTACCCCAGTCAAAACCCACTTACCTCCCCGACCCACTGGGGCCCGCCCGCCCGCCGGTGCCTCGCCACTCCACCCCAACACACCCCCCCACATTAACTTCAGACAACAGAAAACGTCAAATTCTAGGAACCGATAATGGCCAAGGTGTTAAGGCAATAACACTCGCATGTCTCCCACGCGCTGTAATAAATACACACACACACACACACACACACACACACACACTAAGTGGCGAATGGTTATCGATACATCATTAACATGTACTATAAGAGATTTACAATCAGTCATTAGCGTGTTGAGGTATTTCAAAGGCTATTATATACACTCCACTGTTTTAAACGTTGTATATCAACTGAATGTTGTGTTTCGTTCTTGTGTCTGCACTGATGATGATGTGATTATTACATGAAAGTGCACTTGGGAGCTTATCGTATTTCATTTCCCCCGTGGACTTACAGGAATATATATATATATATATATATATATATATATATATATATATATATATATATATATATATATACACTCTTAAATATCCAATTATTTTCAAACCTCTTCACTCGCCTTATCTTTCAGCCTCCCTTGCCATGCTATACGAATCGCATGTGACGTCCTAGTTAATATATACACATATATACGTATATATTCTATCCCTATATCCTCCTACATCCACGTCAGTCGCACGTGGTGCCCGAAGAAGAATTATTATATCCTTATCGAAGTTCGAGTAACCAACCCAGCCGCTGGGTCAAATTTGAACCATCGTCTGACGCTTGCTTCCGAAACCTCGCTCTGACCCCGGCTTGGGCTTACGCGTTATGCCAATCTATTACTGAAATAACGCTAAATCAGTTATCAATAATCAACTTCGATTATTTGACGGTTCAACAACTTAATCCTGTCATTTCTTAGTCAACCCAAAGTAATTTCTTTTTAGATAAACTAAACGAGATTTCGAAAAGCAATTCGGACGCTGTCTGGCAGCCAGCCTACCCAAGACGCCATACGTCGGCCATATTGCTTCGGGCTGGGCCAGTTTTTCTCCCCTATGACACCTGTGTCCTACGACTTTCTTCCCCCCAAAGAGAGAGCTTTAAAGACGAAGTGTACGTAGACCACTTCACTAACACCTAGTTACACCATCTAACCACTTCACTAAACACCTAGTTACACCATCTAACCACTTCACTAACACTAGTTACACCATCTAACCACTTCACTAACACTAGTTACACCATCTAACCACTTCACTAACACTAGTTACACCATCTAACCACTTCACTAACACTAGTTACACCATCTAACCACTTCACTAACACTAGTTACACCATCTAACCACTTCACTAACAATAGTTACACCATCTAACCACTTCACTAACACTAGTTAGGCTTCCTTCTCCCCCTCCGCGTCTTCCTCCTCCTCTTCTTACTCGTCTTCCTTCATTCTTTCAGTTTTCAAGATTGTTCCTGACTTCCTCTTCCTCCTCCTCCTCGTCTTCCTTCATTCTTTCAGTTTAAAAGACCGTTCTTGACCTCCTCCTCGTCTTCCTCCTCCTCCCCCTCGTCTTCCTCGTCCCCCTCTTCCTCCTCGTCTTCCATCATTCTTTCACTTTACAAGACTGCTCTTGGCCTCCTCCTCGTCTCCCTTCTCCTCCTCCTCCTCGTCTTCCTTCATTCTTTCACTTTAAAAGACTATTCTTGACCCCCTCCTCCTCGTCTTCCTCCTCCTCCTCCTCCTCTTCCTTCTTCTCAAGAATTTCGATTTCTTTATCATTTTCATCTTATTTTCCTTCATCCACTTCGGCCACTTCCTCGCGCGGGAGAACGTCGTGTCACATGATGTACACTTCGCTGCTGGCTGGGCCAGGCTTGGTGGGAGAGCTTCCGTGAGGGGAACGTGAGCTGCGGTGTCTGGTTGGAAAACGGACGAGCGACGCGCAAGAAAACGGACGACTGACGCACAAGAAAACGGACGACCGACGTACAAGAAAACGGACGACCGACGCGCAAGAAAACGGACGACCGACGCGCAAGAAAACGGACGACCGACGCGCAAATAAACGGACGACCGACGCGCAAGTAAACGGACGACCGACGTACAAGAAAACGGACAACCGACGTACAGACAGACGGACGGATGAGCATAGCCGTATAATATATATATATATATATATATATATATATATATATATATATATATATATATATATATATATATCCAAGATTTAGATGCAAGACACACAACACTTTACTCCTAAACTCTCCCGTACCCGCCTCACACACACACACACACACACACAGACACCTTGGCTCTTTAATCTTCGGGTCCCTTTCCGGGGGACGTGGCCAGCTTCCTGCGCGCTGCAGGAGGTACTTAGAGAGGCAGGAAAGTTAAGATAGTGGAAAATTCTCTCTCTCTCTCTCTCTCTCTCTCTCTCTCTCTCTCTCTCTCTCTCTCTCTCTCTCTCTCTCTCTCTCTCCTAAACACACAGAAACTACCACCGTCTCTTAAACCCTCCCCATCCCACTACTCTCCCTAAACTCTGCCTGGGGACCTTCCCCACCTCCTCTCCTCCCTTAAAAATACCCCAGCAATACCTGCGCGTTAGTCACGGGAGAGCGCCGAACTATAGAAGAGGCCTGGTAGCCCTGGGTCTACCAGCTTAAGATGATGGTGGGTCGACCAGGAATATATACATACACACGCCTGGTAACTCCTCATCTACCTGCAGGTAGCCAGGGGTCTACCTGGCGAGCATAGGCCGCGGTGCACAAATTTCAAGTTCACGTCGTGAGGACGGACGTAGACGAGGCCTACAGAGAGGCCTGGAAGCCCTGGGTCTACCAGCTTAAGAAGATGGTGGGTCGACCAGGAATATATACATACACACGCCTGGTAGCTCCTCATCTACCTGCAGGTACATACCTGGTAGCCTGGGGTCCACCTGCCGAGCATAGGCCGTGGTGGACAAATTGGAAGTTCACGTCGTGAGGACGGACGCAGACGAGGCCTACAGAGAAGAGGTCGGGTCTTGCCTCGCCCTCTCTACCTGGGTAGGGGACAGGGGTCGTCCCTGAACATACCTACGGACCTTGGCGTACGTGAGCCCAGCGCACGACAAGATCCGGGACCTTTTCCCCCACCGGCTTCACGAAATTCCACGCACCTGGAACTTCATCTCTTCTTTCGTTAGAAAATAAAAAAAAAAAAAGGCCAATGGCGAAATAATTACAAAGACCTTGTTACCTTTTCTTTCCCTTGCGATGGTTTGGGAGGTCTTCTACACCCCACAGCTGGAGGTCCGGGGCCTTACCTTACCTTACGTATACCTTACGATGGTTTGGGAGGCCTTCTACACCCAACAGCTGGGGGGTCTGGGGCCCTTACCTTACCTTACGTATACCTTACGATGGCTTCGGAGGTCTTCTACACCCCACAGGCCCGCAGACCTAACCACCAACCAAAGACTATTAAGTGGGTGGTTTAAGGCGATAGGCAAATGCCCCCCCCCCCCCCCTTCCCTTTTCACCTGTTTCGCCATTTCCCGCGTTAGCCAGGTAGCGCCAGGAGGAGACGGACGGGAAAAAAATCGCCTCCAATCGCTCTACCTCCGCCACGCGCAATGCACAGACACCAACAACCAGTCAGTACCACATCTACTGAATGGGGGCAATGAAGATCATATAGACGATGCAAGAATGGCTGAAGAGAACGGAGAGGTGGTGATTCGACTTTTGTATCTGAACGAGGCATAACTCAGGAGAACAAGGTGAGGTTGGCACCGTCATGTAAAGAGAACGGGAAAAACCACGAGACATTAGCCCTAAGGGATCTTAAACTGGAATCCATGAGAGGAGGAGGATGCCCAGCTGGACGTCCGAGAATGAGAGGAATTAAGGGGTGCCCCCTGAAATAGAAAAAAGGAAAACGGAAGGTAGTGGAAGATGTTGAAGAAAACAGAGAGCAGGAAAGCTGAGAGATACAAGATTATCAAAAATGATTCCGAAATAATCATCATTTAGTATTTTCGTGAGGTCTAATGAGCTTCAAGTCATGCAGGTCACGAAAACAAGCGGCGCATCGTACGTCCGCAGCGTACCGCAGGCCGGCCCGGCCCGGCCACCGAGCGTCAAACTGGAGGGAAAACGTGTCGTACACTCCGCCTCCATTGACTCGGTCTAACAAATTCTGATGGCTTGAATCTCATTATCGCTCCATCCGTACCACCTTCCCCAGGTAACTGCCCACCTCACTCGGCCCCCCTTCTAACCCCCCCGAACAACCCCCCTCCTTCGAACGAAGCGACGTCGCCTCCCGTGACGTCACAGCCCCCTCCGTGGCCGAGGTTGCCAGAGACCGCCAGACGCGCGCACCTCAGTTACCCTTCCTAATAGTGCAGGGGATGACCACCCCAATCCCCACCATCCCCTCTCCTGTAAATCACACCTCACGTGATGACTTCGACCTTGTTTACGGTGGAGGCACCAACTCCCCCCCAACCCCCCAACCCCGCTGTCCACTGCTGGGGGTTGCCAACTGGGCATTCATAGTCGGGCGTTCATTTCATTTCCTTCACTTTTCCTTCCTTCACAGCGTGTTCCCGCTTCTGTTCCTTCTCTTTATATCATCTCCTACCCCCTCCCCTTCTATCTCTTCCTTCTTTCTTTAATATCTTCATTTCCCAACCCTCCACACACACACACACACACACACACACACACACACACAGTGACCAACCCACCCCCCAATCGTCCCCTAACCACAGACTCACCCACCCACCCCCAGACCATCCCCACCCACTAACCCACCACTACAAAATCCTTTCCCCCACCCACTGACCCACCCCTACAAAATCCCATCCCCCACCCACTGACCCACCCCTACAAAATCCCATCCCCGCCCACTGACCCCGAACCCAAAATCCCATCCCCGCCCACTGACCCCGAACCCAAAAACCCAACCCCGCCCACTGACCCCGAACCCAAACCGTAATTCTCCCTCACCCCTCCCTCCCGAGGACAACACCTCCTGGCGGCGCGCCACAACACACTTCCTCCAGCAGGAGGTCCACTTCACCCGTCCAGATCGCCACACAGGCGTCGAAGCCAAGCCCTTAACAGCTGGCCCTCACCACTGGCGAAGTCACACACCCAGACTCCTTCGGTGGATGCTCGAACTTGTGGCGAAACCACTGCCGCTCACCAAAAGACCCCATGACCGAAATTCTACGTAAAGCTGAAGGGGTGGAAGGGGTGGGGGGGGGTAGAGAGGGTCTCCCTCAAGCGTAACTGCTTAATAAGCTTGAGCTGGCGGCGCAACTCAGCTTCCACTCCATTTAGAAGAAAAAAAAATGTATATATGAACGAAAACCTTCATCAATTTTGAGCTAGAAGGATTATCACATCGACTCCCTCGCCTCTGTGACTACATCTACTCCAGGAATTGGTGCCGTGGTTTCTCCATAAAAGCCGTGGTTTCTCCATAAAAGCCGTGGTTTCTCAATAAAAGCCGTGGTTTCTCGGTAAAAGCCGTGGTTTCTCAATAAATACATATATATAAAAGACTGAAACGCTGGCTTTGTACATCGCCAGAGGACCACATCTGTTGGGAATGTATGACCAGGTAAAATGTGTCAACCAGTGACATGTGCATCTCTGCGTAGCGAACACCTATGGCCCGTCACTCTATCCTACGAAACCTCATACCTTACCCCACACTCCATACATATGTGGGTACAGAGAAACACACACACACACAGAGCCTGTAACGCGCCTGTATCTCTGTAGCAAATACATGGGCCCCATTAGGCCCATCTCTGAAACCTTACTCACACATTACACAGTTGTTCTATTACGTTAAGTACAAACCAATTCTGTAACGTGTTTGTATCTGTGCACCACATACATGGGTCTCCCCCTCAGCCCGCTTCTGTAACCATACATCTTACCCTACTTGTCCTCTTTTGTGGGTACAGGCCCATCCTGTAACGTGCATGTATTTCTGTGCTGAATACAGGGAGGGGGCCCCCCTTATCCCGCTTCTGTAACCATACATCTTACCCTCCCGTTCTATCACGTGGGTACAGACCCATTCCTGTAACGCGCTTGTACCCATGTACTAAGGACACGGGGGGGGGGGGGCGCTCGGCCCAAACCCCCCTGTAACTTGCCGCACACTTAAACTGAACTAAAAATCAAGCTAGCGAGGGACTGTAATGTCTAGCCTCACGCCACAGCATGGTGCGAGCTGGCAAAACAAGAGAATGATTGAATTAAACTAAAGTGTTGGTGGAGTGGGGAGGGAAGGGTGGGGTGGGGGGAAGAAGAAGGGAGAGAGATGTCTCGCGCGCGCCTCCTCACACCCCTACTGACGAGGAGGGGAGAGAGAGAGAGAGAGAGAGAGAGAGAGAGAGAGAGAGAGAGAGAGAGAGAGAGAGAGAGAGAGGGGAGACGGGACAGTCTTGTTAGTCATATACATACACACACACTATAGCGGGATAAACACTATTACTGTATCACACATGGTAAGAGAGAGAGAGAGAGAGAGAGAGAGAGAGAGAGAGAGAGAGAGAGAGAGAG
>NC_092272.1:3562700-3570200 GCF_036320965.1 Panulirus ornatus | reverse complement strand
ACTTGCAAAAAAACAAGAAACAAGTACAGAAAGGGCGGTGGTTGAGGTGAGGGGTGGAGGCAAACATGGAGAGGGGAAGGGGGAAGGGAAAGGAGAGGGGAAGGAGGAGGCACAGGATGAAATGGGAGGGAGGAATGGCTACCTTGTGTGGGGAGGGAAGGGGGAAGGTTCGTGACATGGGAGGCATAAGGTGGGACATGTGTGGACCTGGACTGCAACGCCAGCCACAGACACACGAGTTTGTTAGCTTGTGGTGGCGTGGTTTGCTGTTGTTAGCTTGTGGTGGCGTGGTTTGCTGTTGTTAGCTTGTGGTGGCGTGGTTTGCTGTTGTTAGGTTGTGGTGGCGTGGTTTGCTGTTGTTAGGTTGTGGTGGCGTG
Organism: Panulirus ornatus; assembly: GCF_036320965.1. Taxonomy (NCBI): domain Eukaryota; kingdom Metazoa; phylum Arthropoda; class Malacostraca; order Decapoda; family Palinuridae; genus Panulirus; species Panulirus ornatus. The sequence continues at coordinate 3,569,823 of NC_092272.1, read as the reverse complement.
GTTTGCTGTTGTTAGAGGTGGTGGTGGCGTGGTTTGCTGTTGTTAGAGGTGGTGGTGGCGTGGTTTGCTGTTGTTAGAGGTGGTGGTGGCGTGGTTTGCTGTTGTTAGAGGTGGTGGTGGCGTGGTTTGCCGTCAAGACACAGCCAGGTCTTTGGCCAGCACAGGAGCGCTATGCTACGCTAAGGGCCCCTCCCTCCTGCTGTGGCCGGGCCATGGGTACATGCCTATGATACAAAGCAGGAATGAAGAGGAGGAGGAGGAGGAAGAAGAAGAGGAGGAGGAAGGGGAGGAGGAGGAAGGGGAGGAGAAGGAACAGTAGGAAGAAGGGGAAGGTTTAAACAGTTTACAGCATAGCTCATACAAGGGGAGACTAGAATAGTTTATACGTCAGGGGGGCAGAGGAGACAGAGTTAGCTTATAACACAGTTCAGGAGGGATGTTCAGTGCTAGTTTAACATACACTTCAGGAGGGAGTAACAGGGCCAGTTTACAAACACAGCCCAGGGAAATGGGTGGACGGGGATAGATTTATAACATAACCCAAGAGGAAGAAGAAGGTAGAAAAAAAGGTGGCACGGGAGCTCGCTTATAGTATAGCTCAAGAAAAAAGGGGAATAGGCACGGCTAGCTTATGACATAGCTCAGGAAGAGGGGAGGGAAAAAAAGGGGGGGGCCTGCTTTTATACTGTATGCAGTTTAAGGGCTAGGTTACAACACAGCTAAGAGCAGCAAGGAGACGGTGGAAGGAAGGAGGGAGGTCAGTTTACTGTATACTACCCTGTATACTAACCCTATCATTGAAGACTGAGAGAGAGAGAGAGAGAGAGAGAGAGAGAGAGAGAGAGAGAGAGAGAGAGAGAGAGAGAGAGAGGAAAGTGTGTCAGAAGGGAGAACAACCCAGTGGTCGAGGTGTATATAATTAAACAAGTTATCTAACATCTTGAAAAAAAAGGGAAACAGACGCCATTTAAAAAAAAAACCACACACACACACACACACACACACATGAAGGGAGACGCTTTTAAATTAACAAAGCCTCGAGTTTATTAGACAGACAGACGACCATGGACCCTCCCTTTTTTTTCAATGCCAACCACGTGAGGGCGTCTCTCGTTGAGCCTTTAAATAAACTCCAACTTTCCAACTTTATATATATATATATATATATATATATATATATATATATATATATATATATATATATATATATATATATATATATATATATATCACCAAATGGCGTCCTAGCCTCGTCTCTTCGATGTATATCAACTGACTGTTATATTTCTCTCTTGTGTCTCCCCTGATGATGTGATTATTACACGAAAGTGCACTTGGGAACTTTTCGTGTTTCATTTTCCCCGTGGACTCATAGGAATATATATATATATATATATATATATATATATATATATATATATATATATATATAGACGGCAGCCAGGACTTTGCCTGGCTAAAATCAACTACACTGCCCACCAACCCCCAAGTACTCTTAACTCTAAAAATCAAACGAATCCTGTATCGCACCGCAACAAAGACAAAATAAAAACATTCAACTGATAACGCTATGAAAGACTTAAAAGAGTAAACACACACACACACACACACACACACACACACACAAACAGTTGCGCATGCGCAAGAGGACGGGGCGGTTTCTCCCCCCCCCCCTCTCCCCCGTAACCCCGCCTCTCTAGTACTTTCCCACCATCGCTCTACATCACCTAGAGCTGTTCGCACGGCACGCTCTTTCCCAGTCAAGGCTCTCTTTTTCGGACGTCCTTAAAAAAAGAGATCGAGGCCGTGTATGTTCACCCAGAGCGTCAGCGTCGTCCCTCCAATCGCCCTTAAAAATAAAGGTCTATTTTACAAGAGGGAAAAGATTAATCTTGGCTTTCGAGTGTACTGAGGCTCAGTGGCTCGCCAGCGCGTCCCCTGGAGCGAGTCACCCCCCACCCTCGACAACCAGCCATGTAAACACACACACATATACACACACACAAGGTGGGGGAGGGTCGTGTCTCAAATTGCTTCCAGTGTTACGTAGCCGACATATGTTACGTTCAGCCACCGTGACGCTCTCGTAACGCAGTCACGCCTCGGCCGTGGCTTAGTTCAGCCCGCGGCGGGACCCCCCCCTTCCCCTGGGGCTTGAGAAAGGAATTCTAACACAGTTAAGGAGCAGAAAGTCGGTCTGGCTGACTGACGTAGTAAAGGATGGGAATGGCCACCACAGATAAGAGGAACTTACCACCCCAGGCTGTTTAAAATGGAGACCATCGCTCCCCCCCGAGTGCTTCAAGTACGTAGAAATCCCCCCGATTACTACAAATTCAATGTCGTTCGTACTTAACAGCGAGTGAAGTAACAACACAGAACCCTTATACATCTCAAATAATGTGGGATCGGGGCGTGGGTGGATGTAATATACCACAACACGGGGGTGTCTTTTGTATCGTGACCAGGTGGGTCTGTTGACGAGCACGGGGTTGTAGTACACCACACGGTGCATCGGACTCCCCTTTTACCACCACGCCCGAGTCGCTAAATGGTACGACCACAGCTCGACAGAGCAACACGACTCTCTGGTTTTGCAATAGTGTGTGTGTGTGTGTGTGTGTGTGTGTGTGTGTGTGTGTGTGTGTGTGTGTGTCAAGTCATGGGTACAACCTGACACCAAAACGCAACACACACACACCTCTCACTCGGGTCAACCTCCCTGTAGGTATTCGGTGTTCTGCAACTTTGAATTCCAATCGTACATTGTTTATAGGAAGATGATGCAGTAGTGACAGGAGGCTGAATGGAAATAGAAAGAGATGTTATATGCAGATGATGCAATAGTAGTGATACGAAGCCGAATGGAAATAGCAAGAGATGTTATATGTAGATGATGCAATAGTAGTGATACGAAGCTGAATGGAAACAGCAAGAGATGTTATATGTAGATGATGCAATAGTAGTGATAGAAAGCCGAATTTCGGAAACAGCAAGAGATGATATATGCAGATGACGCAATAGTAGTGATACGAGGCTGAATGGAAACAGCATGAGATGTTGCATGTAGATGATGCACTAGTAATGCGAGGCAATAGTAGTGATACGAAGCTGAATGGAAACAGCAAGAGATGTTGTATGTAGATGATGCAGTAGTAATGTGAGGCAAAATGGAAATAGTAAGAGAAGTTATATGTAGATGATGCAGTAGTGGTGACACGAGGCTGAATGGAAATAGTAAAAGAGAAATGGTATATGCAGATGATGCAGTAATGATAAATGGAAGCAGAATGGAAAACGAGTCTCCACACTGTCTTGTGCGGCCCCTCCTCCTCCTCCTCCTGGTTCCCGCCCAGGCCAGACAGTGTGTCCCTGGACTACCCTAAGACCCAGACGTCCATGACAACCACATCATTTTCAAAGTAGTTCTGGCAAGGGGCCCCACTCAGGTCGGTGCCCCCCCCCCCCCTCATCATTCTGGAGGCTTTTATCTTTTAATTAGAGACTTCAAATGAAAAAAAGAATGTTGTGCTTTGCGTGGAACGACAACCAAAAAAAAAGAGAAAAAATTGAGATCTAATGAATTCAGGCAGTGTGTGTGTGTGTGTGTGTGTGTGTGTGTGTGTGTGTGTGATCTTTCCAACTTCTATAATATCTAACGATCCCTAACTATGCAAAGGACGCAGGCAATGGCCAATGGGCTGCCGACGACTTGAGCTTCTGAGACGAACACACACACACACACACACACACACGTCCGGACCACGGCATCACCCTCGTCCTCCCCCCCTTCCCCTCCCCACTACCACACCCCAGTGCGAAGCCCAGTCCACTGGCACATGGGGAGAGGGAGGGGGGAGAATAAAGGGGGAGGTGGGGATTAACCCCCAGGAGTGTGGCAACTGCGCCCCGTCTACCCCCACGAAACGCCCCAACCTAACAGAACAACTGCGCCCCGTCTACCCCCACCCCGCCCTAACCTGACAGAACAACTGCGCCCCGTCTACCCCCACCCCGCCCTAACCTGACAGAGCAACTGCGCCCCCGTCTACCCCCTAAACGCCCCAACTTCGGAAGAACAACTGCGCCCCGTCTCTACCCCGAACTAGACAGAACAACTTGCTCCCCGTCTACCCCCACGAAGTGCCCCAACATGACAGAACATCTGCGCCTCGTCCGTCTCCCCCCTCTCCTCCAACATGACAGAGCAACTGCGCCCCATCTCCCCATCCCCCTACCCCTTCCAGATACCGCAACAACAACGCTGAGGCAACATCACAAAGCCACTCCCGTCCTGCGCAAGCACAATGCTGCGCTGGCCGGTCACCACCGCCACCACCACCATGACCCAACGCTCTTGCGCCACTCCTGCGACATAACACTTACCAGGGAATTCCTCCCTCACGCGACACGCGTGTGAGGGCAAGGAGATTCGAACCCCGGGTCTCACCGGACCGCTGCTGTGGCGCACCGGTGGTAGAAGGTTGTCAAACCACAGTGGGGATCCGAACACCGCCACAGCACAGCCCAGGCACCCCACACCCACACTTCCTTTGGGGATGACCAGAGACGAAGAATTATGAAGAAAAAAAAAAACCAGGGAAAAAATCACATTCCATCATCTGTACACTCGTAGTCTCTCTCTCTCTCTCTCTCTCTCTCTCTCTCTCTCTCTCTCTCTCTCTCTCTCTCTCTCTCTCTCTACCATACGACATATTCTCAGCCAGCCATGGCTACTGCATATTCTCTCTCTCTCTCTCTCTCTCTCTCTCTCTCTCTCTCTCTCTCTCTCTCTCTCTCTCTCTCTCTCTCTCTCGGGCAAAATGACACATATTACCAGCCACACGGCTCGTGCATGCACGAGTCTTTGCATGACACAGTAGGACCGCATGACCTTCAAAACAATAAATCTCACAGCGCAATAACGCGTAATGAGAGCATGGCTAGGAGTAACCCCTCCCCCCCCCCACTCAACAGCGTCGATCATGGAGTCTCATGGCGGTATAGGTAAACTGTGAGTATTGAGGAGGGGGGAAGGACGGGGTAGCGTTGTGTGAGTATTGAAGAGGGGGATAGGACGAGGTAGCGTTGTGCGAGTATTGAAGAGGGGGACAGGACGGGGTAGCGTTGTGTGAGTATTGAAGAGGGGGATAGGACGAGGTAGCGTTGTGCGAGTATTGAGGAGGGGGACAGGACGGGGTAGCGTTGTGTGAGTATTGAGGAGGGGGATAGGACGAGGTAGCGTTGTGCGAGTATTGAGGAGGGGGACAGGACGGGGTAGCGTTGTGTGAGTATTGAGGAGGGGGATAGGACGAGGTAGCGTTGTGTGAGTATTGAGGAGGGGGACAGGACGGGGTAGCGTTGTGCAAGTATTGAGGAGGGGGATAGGACGAGGTAGCGTTGTGTGAGTATTGAGGAGGGGGATAGCACTGTACCGTTGTGTGAGTATTGAGGAGGGGGATAGGACGAGGTAGCGTTGTGCGAGTATTGAGGAGGGGGACAGGACGGGGTAGCGTTGTGTGAGTATTGAAGAGGGGGAAAGACGAGGTAGCGTTTTGTGTGAGTATTGAGGAGGGGGAAAGACGAGGTAGTGTTGTGTGAGTATTGAGGAGGGGGACAGGACGAGGTAGCGATGTGTGAGTATTGAAGAGGGGGTAAGACGAAGTAGCGTTGTGTGAGTATTGAGGAGGGGGGTAGGACGAGGTAGCGTTGTGTGAGTATTGAGGAGCGGGATAGGACGGGGTAGCGTTCTGCGAGTATTGAGGAGGGGGAAGGACGGGGTAGCGCTGTATGAGTATTGAGGAGGGGGAAGGACGGGGTAGCATTGTGCGAGTATTGAGGAGGGGGTAGCACTGAGTACCGCTGATTGAGTATTGAGGAGGGGGAAGGTGTCGTTTACATAACAGGAAGGATATTGACTGGGGGGGTCGTTGTCCGGACGTATGTGACGGTGGCGCTCCGAACGCTGAAGGGGGAAAACACATGCCCGTGATCACGTACACACGGGGCGTTCTAAAAACACACGTGCGTGTTCACGTACACACGGGGCGTTCTATAAACACACGTGCGTGATCACGTACACACAGAGCGTTCTATAAACACGCGTACGTGAACACGTACACACGGGGCGTTCAATAAACACACGTGCGTGATCACGTACACACGGGGCGTTCAATAAAACACACGTGCGTGATCACGTACACACGGGGCGTTCTGTAATCACAGCCCACGGACAAGCCAATCAGCTGACCTTAGGCGTGAACACGTCAGCTGTTCTTGTGGGGAAGAACAAGTTACCTGTTCCTGGGAGCCATGAACAAGTCGGCTGTTCGTGTGAGCCATGAACACGTCAGCTGTTCACAGGCACGGAGAAATCAGCTGTTCCTGAGGGAAAGAGCAGAGCCAGCTGCTCTTGTGGGGCAACAGCACGTCAGCTGTTTCCCTGGAGTCCAACATGCGTGCTGCTGTGTGACGACATCGCGTCACACAGCAGCAGAAACAGAGCTGGCACAGCTGTGTTGCGTTCCCCTCACAACCCACACGTACGTGTGTGTGTGTGTGTGTGTGTGTGTGTGTGTCGTAGAAGTCGTAGGAGTAGTGAGGCCACACGACCCCTCACTACTACCACCCATCCCATACGACCACTCCTCCGTCCCACAACGTGACGGAGTGAGGTGGAGGAGGTGGGTTGGGGTGGGTTGGTGGGTTTGGTTTCCCCCCACACCCACCCAACCCCGAGACAATACGAGGCAGGGAAAGAAAAAAAAAATGAAAACCGGTTCACTACCTTCCAAAGCCACACACACTTGTAACTTGCACACACACACACACACACACACACACACACACACACATCCGTCAGCCCGGGGCGTGGCAACCTCAGGTCACACGACCCGTGACTCTGTACAACACAAACCGACACATCACATCTCTGACCACTGGCCAAAATGACGCGTACTCCACCCGTCCCGTGGGAGGAGGACCCGGCTCCTGTCCTGGGCCATTGGGAGTCAATCGAGAGATAAAGAGAGAAGAAGCGATACGTTATCTGTGAATTGGTGGAGTGACTCACGAAGACATCGCCTCACAAAACAGAACACTCCAAGCCTGAGGGGCCTCTCAG
>NC_092272.1:3502700-3560200 GCF_036320965.1 Panulirus ornatus | reverse complement strand
TAAAAGCACGTTCAGTGCCCCTGAGCACCGTCCATCCGCGTGGAATCCACCCCTTTTCAAAAAAAAAAACGCCAACAGCGCCGCGGGAGAACCGGACTCCTGCACCAGCAGGAGTTAGAAGCCGAAGGTTCCCCCCCTGGCCGCTCGCTCCCCTCCTCCACACATGCTGCTGGAGTCGCGGACGACTGGCGACCATGAGCAATACACACACATACACACACCTCTTTTATCATGGCGACCTGAGGAGCGACCCTCTTTACTATTCACTCCTTTAAATTAGGAACCGTGCATTTAATCTGGGGATTTTTAATTTCCTTACGCCAAGTGGGTGTGGATGAGACGATTCCTCCAGCCATCTAACAACCTTCTACACACGCCCAAAACTGGTATCACACGGTGGCCTCCCTCGGGGGGAGAATCCCCTCCTTTTTCTTATATACCAACTGGTTCGAAGCCACAGTTCGCCAACGTAATATCTGGCACTGTACATCGTCATTCTCCACCTCACTCCACCTCCCCCGCGGCGCATGGAATTCTAAGTCGTATATGTATATGTATTTATTACCATTAACAGTCTCCCGTGACAGCTAATTAACACGGGGAAGGCAAAACAAATCAGACTTCAAAGGGAGTCATTACCAGCCCCGAGCCTAAATACTAAATACTGTTCTATTTACAGACTCCTCCTCCTTTTTCCACCCCACCTACAATCCACACTGGACTCCCCCTCTGTCTAATCCCTAATCCTCCCCCCCACCAATCCCACCTCCCATTCTTAATCCTCCCCTTCACACCCCCATCCCGCCAGTGAATGGCCCCCATCAATGTAATACGTAGCCATACAGCCACATCCTCCATGTGGTACCTAACCAACCACCACCATACAACCCTCGCCAACGACACAACACCTTGTCCTCTCCACCACGTCACCACGATCCGACACTTGGCCTTTGACCTGACCGGCTAAAGATCGTTGCACCGACGTGACCATGGGGCAAACCCAACCCCCTCCTTCAGGCACGTCATGAGATGGCAAACACGCGGCAATACAAACCCGCTGAACTTAGAAGGATGCGTAGCCCTATCTTCGACCCACCCCCATCCACTCTCTTACCCACACGCAGAAGGTCGACCTCTCCTTCTAGCGTCCATAGCTCCCGTCAGAGCAAACTACGACCCACCGTCTCCTGGGGAAGATAAGGTGCCACCTACCAGTGCTGGGGTAGGAGGGAGAAAGGCGGCCCCTCTCCTGGGGAAGATATGGTGCCAGCTACCAGTGCTGGGGTAGGAGGGAGAAAGGTGGCACTAAACACTGCCCCCCCAAAAATAAAACTGCAGAGTTGAAATGGCTTCCGTTAGCCATACAACGCCATGCGCTCAGATCGCAAAACTGGCGATGGAGGGAACTCATATACCACAAGTGCAGCTGTGTATCGAGGGCGCTCATAACACACGGCCGGGATGAACTGTAACGCACCACGTCACGCGCTCCAAAGACCCCGAGGCAATCGACTGAAGGAGAAACAAGAGGCCATCCAACACAGGCCTCCTGGTGGAGGTAGAAAAAAAAAGGAGTGGCCATGACAGACTAAGCCTACTGGATACGAAGGGCGCCCCTTTGGGATACGGAGAAGTAAAGAGGGCGCCGTCAGTACTGGACGAGAACCCCCTCCTAATTATCTCCCCCTCCTTACAACCGTGTTACTGTGGTCCTCAAGGGCGTCTCTCTCCTGCACCTGCTTCCATCATTACACACGCAGTTCATTACCACAGTCCCTCTTCCCTAAACCTCAACGGAAGGTCTTACTTCAAGAGCTGACACTAATCGCCTTCACGACTCCAACGTCAGAAAATAAACTCACACCCGCTGGAACTTCTCTAAAGTCATCAAAGAATATATATATATATATATATATATATATATATATATATATACAGTTCCAGATTTTGATGCAAATTGGTGGCTCCAAAACCCCCTAAATCTATATCCTTCTCGAGGCAGAACCCCCAGATATGTATATAAAGGCAGGTCTGTCCACCACCACCTACCTTCGACCGTTAAGGGAGGCCTACCTACGACTTACCCCCCCAGAGCAAATAACAACCTTTGTTGTAGTGCCCTGCGTTGCCTTCGGCAGGAGCAGGAACCCCAAGTCACATTTACGGGCCATCCTACCCCCAGCGCCTACCTCCGGTCACCTCCCACCCCACCGGAATGACAAAGGAGCCTGAAAAGACACTCCCTTTCACCTCGACAAAGGCCAGGTTGGCCAATACACCCGCCTTGCCCAGCGGGCACCACCACCACTGCCGGGCCCACTTGGCCCGTCACCGGAACACAAGAGCGGACAGGTTAGCCTCCTCCTCCTCCTCTTCCGTCCGTTATTTCCCGTCAAGAGACGGTATGTCCCGTCCTTCCATACCCCCGCAACACCTCCCAGAGGCATCTGTCTCCGACCCACACGGTCTCCCGGGGCAAAACGTCTCGCGGGATCAAGTCGTGAGGGAAAAAGTGCATTGGGCTACTCAATCCAAACAGTATGCCCGAGGGATTCGAATGGTGTCTCCGAGGCGTAAAGAAAGCCTCGTCTACGTGCGCGTAATTCACGAATTGGAGATAGAACAGGAAAGTGAAAGTTGGGCACGTCCGTTAACAGGTGGCCAGCCACATCACCACACACACACACACACAAACTCGCTTTCTTGCCAATACCACAAGTCTCCAATTCGTGTCTGACAATGGCCGTCGGGAGATGCAACGGAGCTCTATCTATCCCCGGCCGCGCTTGTGTGTGTGTGGACGGTTCGATCCCCCTATCCTCCCTCATCCCTCGGCACGGGACTTGTCAGCTCGGCCCACAACAAAGGCCCCTCACCGGTAAAAGTCCTCGTCGCATCATTTTATTTCGACGATAACATTTGCATAAATCCGATTCTGGCCTTTCCCTTCCTCTTCCCTCCTCCTCCTCCTCTTCCCTCCACCACCCATGACGTACCTCCATATCATCTTTCCCTCCGCTATCATCGCCACGAAATTATGTCCAAAGGGAAGGGACGGGGAGGGTCCACTGGCCAGCGACAGGCTTATCCTAAAATGCGCTGCTGAATAACGTTATCTTGGCCTCATGGAGGGATAACAGGTGAATTATCCTCCCCTGCCCCACCATCTCTCTCTCTCTCTCTCTCTCTCTCTCTCTCTCTCTCTCTCTCTCTCTCTCTCACACACACACACACACACACACACACAACAGAAAGGCGACTTGACCGACCCTTCCTTGAAAATGGCTTAAGAGGCGGATTTAAATAAGGGATTTCACTTACCATTATGCCAAAAAGGGTGTGTGTGTGTGTGTGTGTGTGTGTGTGTGTGTGTGCTCCACTCCACCAGGGAGCGATCTATCACCCTCATATATATATATACACACACGTCTATCTTCTAGCCTACTTACCTATCCGCTCGCTGCCCTACAAACCAACTTAATCGCCTCCCTCACTCCCCAACAGAATTCCCGACTTACCTTCCACTTACCCACTGACCCATCATCCCATCTATCGACTCGATCCCTTACCTTCTCCTATATTCTTTGTTTAGCCACTTACCTATGCAGTCTACTGTCTATCTACCCAAATACCTCCTTACCCATCCACGATTCTGCATTATCATATATCCATTTCTACCTAACCTACCCAAATATCTACTAATCTACCCCTATCCCATACCCTACCCCACTCATCTATCTCTCCACACCTAATCTACCTACCCACCTCCCATTCCTCCCTGCCTTCCCATCTACCTACCTCGTCCATCACTCCTCCCTCTCCCCAAATCTCCCTACCCCAGCATCCATCAACCCCGTCCCCTTCCTCATACTCCAACAGTCCATAACTCAGGGGGGTGGGGAGGGATGGGGTCTCTCTCTCTCTCTCTCTCTCTCTCTCTCTCTCTCTGGTCTTGAAGAACCTCAACTTCGGGCGTAAATAAAACACCCTCATCTCTGGGGGTAATTTACATGCTGGCGCGGGGGATATTTCTACGAAGATTTACATATCCAATGGTCTTACCGATACATAACCCTATATCCCAAGCTGGTCTCTGGGGGAGGGTGTGGGGGGGACTCTCACTCTCTGGGGAAGGTGTGGAGGGGGACACTCACTGGGGAGGGGTGGGGAACTCTCTCTGGGGAGGGGTTGGGAACTCTCTCTGGGGGAGGGTGTGGGGAACAATCACTCTCTCTCTGGGGGAGGGGTGGGGAACTCTCTCTGGGGAGGGGTGGGGAGCTCTCTCTGGGGAGGGGTGGGGGAACTCTCTCTGGGGGAGGGGTGGAATTCTCCGGGGTGGTCTGTGGGACACACTCTCTGGGGAGGGGTGGGGAACTTTCTCTGGGGAGGGGTAGGGGTGGTACCTGGAGATATGGACACTTTCCCCTTCAAACACACACACACACACACACACACACACACACACACACACACTTGACCCCAGGTCATCACGCGGCAAGTACCTGACCAACCCTTAGAAAAAGGTGACACATCAACAGCCACTCTCCTCTGAAGGAGGTGACGCAACAGAGAGAGAGAGAGAGAGAGAGAGAGAGAGAGAGAGAGAGAGAGAGAGAGAGAGAGAGAGAGAGAGAGAGAGAGAGAGAGAGAGAGAGATTCAAAAAGTACCGTGACGCAAATCACGAGACTCGAGGGAGAGTGAGAGTGAGGGAAGAGTGTGTGTGAAGGAACGAGGGAGAGTGAGAGTGAGGGGAAAGAGTGTGTGAAGGAACGAGGGAGAGTGAGAGTGAGGGAAGAGTGAGTGTGAAGGAACGAAGATGTGTGAGAGTGAGGGGAAAGAGTGTGTGAAGGAACGAGGGAGAGTGAGAGTGAGGGAAGAGTGTGTGTGAAGGAACGAGGAAGAGTGAGGGAAGAGTGTGTGTGAAGGAACGAGGGAGAGTGAGAGTGAGGGGAAAGTGTGTGTGAAGGAACGAGGGAGAGTGAGAGTGAGGGAAGAGTGAGTGTGAAGGAACGAAGATGTGTGAGAGTGAGGGAAGAGTGTGTGTGAAGGAACGAAGAAGTGAGAGTGAGGGAAGAGTGTGTGTGAAGGAACGAGGAAGTGAGAGTGAGGGAAGAGTGAGTGTGAAGGAACGAAGAAGTGTGAGAGTGAGGGGAAAGAGTGTGTGAAGGAACGAGGAAGTGAGAGTGAGGGAAGAGTGTGTGTGAAGGAAGGAAGAAGTGTGAGAGTGAGGGGAAAGAGTGTGTGAAGGAACGAGGAAGTGAGAGTGAGGGAAGAGTGTGTGTGAAGGAACGAAGAAGTGTGAGAGTGAGGGGAAAGAGTGTGTGAAGGAACGAGGAAGTGAGAGTGAGGGAAGAGTGAGTGTGAAGGAACGAAGATGTGTGAGAGTGAGGGAAGAGTGTGTGTGAAGGAACGAAGAAGTGAGAGTGAGGGAAGAGTGAGTGTGAAGGAACGAAGATGTGTGAGAGTGAGGGAAGAGTGTGTGTGAAGGAACGAAGAAGTGAGAGTGAGGGAAGAGTGAGTGTGAAGGAAGGAAGAAGTGAGAGGCTGTGAGAGGAACGGGTTGGGGAGTGCGGGCCGTCTCTTCCTGGAAGTGTCAGGAAACACTGGAGAGGTGAGACATCCCACTTCTTCGAACGGACGTGTACTCTGAGGGAGGAAAAAAAAATGCCCGGGTTCGAATCCCTCTCTCTCCATACCGTACTTTCGCACGCGGGGGGTGGGGCGGGGGTGTACTGTACGCACGCACCCTCCCGATTATCTCCCCCCCCCCCTCCCTCCCTCCCCCATGGTGATGGATACGAACCCACTGGTCTTGGGGAGGAGGGGGGAGGGGAGAATGACTCAACACGGCCCACACCCCGACATGCGGGGGTATGACGGGTATACGAGTATACATATATCTGAGTATATATCATATGAGCACAGAGTCGAGGGGGGTGTGTTTGATATCTGGGGGTGGGTGTAGGGAGGAGGAGGGAGGGGCGAAGGCGTTCTGGGGATCCTGGTTGGGGGGGTGAGTAGGAGGGAGGGAGGGAGGGAGGGGGGAGAGAGATGCGTTACGTCATCGTTTCCTCCCCCCCACCAACCCCTCCCCCTCCCCTCACCAGTCACCCCAGGTCTCCAGTGATTACAGGTGTGGCCAGGCAGGAGGGGGAAGGGGGGAGGGAGAAAGGGGAGAGGGGCGACAGGGGGTGCCCTCTGATACACACACCTGTGGTCAACCCTCTCCTTGTCTTCTCCCCTCCCCTTAATCATCCCTCCCCCCTTTCCTCTCCCCTCCCCTCCCTCTCTCCCCTTCCCCCTTCGTATCCTACCCCTCACCCCCCGTTTCCTCCCTCTCCTCCCACCCCATCTGTGTACATCCTATCCTCCCTCCATCCCTCATTTCCCCCTCCCCTTTCTCCCTCTCCCCCACAATTCAAACTCCCCCCTCCCCCCTCCACGTCACTCCCGCATCATCAAGCCTGTAAAATCCACGACCTACCCCCCTCCTCAAGACCCCCCCCCCCCTCAACCTCCTCAGCAGCGTCGACACCACAAACCACATTCGACTCTCCACAAAACTTGGCTTCGTCAAAAAAAAAAAGAAAAGAAAAAAAAAAGAACAGAATTCAGTGTTTGCCTCGAAGTGGTTTTTCAAGGCTAACTCGAGACGCCCATCCGACGTGGAGAGAGAGAGAGAGAGAGAGAGAGAGAGAGAGAGAGAGAGAGAGAGAGAGAGAGAGAGAGAGAGAGAGAGAGAGAGAGAGAGAGTATATCGAAGTCTACGTACTCAGAGAGTCAGAGAGAGAGAGAGAGAGTATACATCGAAGTCTACGTTCTCAGAGAGTGAGAGTGTGAGTACATATCGAAGTCTACATTCTCAGAGAGAGAGAGAGAGAGAGAGAGAGAGAGAGAGAGAGAGAGAGAGAGAGAGAGAGAGAGAGAGAGAGTATATATCGAAGTCTACGTTCTCAGAGAGTCAGACAGAGAGAGTATACATCGAAGTCTACGTTCTCAGAGAGTGAAAGAGAGAGAGTACATATCGAAGTCTACGTTCTCACAGAGAGAGAGAGAGAGAGAGAGAGAGAGAGAGAGAGAGAGAGAGAGAGAGAGAGAGAGAGAGAGAGAGAGTATATATACACATCGAGGTCCACGTTCTCCAGAGACGAACCCCAAATTTGCCAGCGAAGGCATGCAGGCAATCCTCAACGACCTTGGCTAAAGCGGCGTGGGTGAAGAAGGGTGAGGGAGTGGTCTGGTCCTGATTACGCACGGTAACGCCGCGTTAACGCATGACGCCGCTCGCACCTCCAGCCCGAGTTGAGGGTCAGGGGATGACACGACAGTCATTTCACGAATGGCCAGATGCGTGATAGCAGACCGCACATAATACAGGAGGAGGAGGAGGAGAAGGAGGAGGAGAATAATCACCTGCCATCAAACGATACGCATACGCCGATCTTCCAGCCCGCGAGAGAACGGAGGGGACTTATAGGGGATCAGATACGGAGGGAGGGGCTGGGGACTTTTGGTTCCCAAAGCCAGACGCAACAGGCGAGTGGATTACATTCGGAAGAGTGTGGTGAGTACGAACGAGGGAGGGAGGGAAAACGGGAGGGAGGGAGGGAGAAGGGGAGGGAGGGAGGGAGGGAGAAGGGGAGGGAGGGAGGGAGGGAGAACGGGAGGGAGGGAAGGAAGAAAAGGACGTAATATACACAAGAGATGACACGATTGTATGATACATGAGAGCTAGATGGCCACAGGTGAGTGGGTGAGTTAATGAGGAGTGTGTGTGTGTGTGTCCAGGTGAGTGTGTGGTAGAGTGCGTGCGTGTGTTATAGGGCGTCTGGCAAAGGAAACGTGCAGTGGACACTCGCGCACTCAGGGAGACAGTGTGCCACTGTAATAATTACTGTACTAGTGTGTTTTGGACTTTGTTAAGTGCGTACAAGTTCCCCCCCCCCCCACACATACACACCCACACCCACCCACCCACACCCAACCACACACTCAAACAAGACGTCAACCCTATAACAACTTCTTTGAAGTGTTTCACGTCTCAATCACCCACCGTCACGTGACCCCCCCCACCCCCCCAAGGAGTCGTACTCGACCCGCGCCCACCCCACAAACTACGCGTGGAGTCGCACTTGAACCCAGATACGTCAAGGTCCTACTCGACACACCACCTCAATGCTCGTTACGTGTCCCCGGCTTGCCGACAGAGGACCTAACCGATAAGAATCCTTCAACTTATCTCTTCTTTTTTACCTTTTCTTTATCATGGGCGGTTGTTATCTGACCTTCGAGGTTCAACTACGAGGGGGCGACGCTGGGCGAAGCCTCACCGAAACACTACGTACGTGTACGAGACACGTAAGGGAGGGGGAGATCGGCTCCCTGGAAGGAAGGAGAGAGAGAGAGAGAGAGAGAGAGAGAGAGAGAGAGAGAGAGAGAGAGAGAGAGAGAGGGGGGGTAGAGGAGGTGAGTGGCAACAGAGGGCTGACTGTGTGTGTGTGTGTGTGTGTGTGTGTGTGTGTGTGTGTGTGTGGTGGGGAGAGGAAAGCCAACAGTGCCACCATTCACGCTACCCAACTACGTCTTCACGTACCTCGGACGCCTCCCGGGGGCTCCTCCCCTCCGCCCTCCCTCGTCTGCCCACCCACCGCTCCCCCTTCCTCATTCCCACCCTCCCCATCTCACCCTCTTCCATCCCCATCAACTTCCATCCTCATTGATTCCTCCCTTCTGGTTTTTTCCCCGCTCATCCTCCCCGCTCCTCATCCCTTCTTCAGCCTCTTTAAGTTCTCCCTCCCTCAACGCCTCCTGAAGGAGTTAATCTCGAAACGCTTATCTGAGGGTCTCTCTCCCTTACGCCTCCTGACGGAGGGGGAAGTCTCCCCACCGGGACACCTGATGTAGGAGGCCCTTCCTGAAGCAGATCCCACGGACACCTGCCTCCTTCGTCAGCGGGATAAGGGCGTAAAGGGCGGGGACGTGGAGGGCATTTCGCTAGACCACTGCTGGGTTACGAGGCTCCTGTAGAGAGAGATATCGTCTCTCTCGTGGCCTTGCCTGCAGTAGCTCCTCGCATGGTTCCTGCAGAGAGATCGCCCTCCTACAATAGAGGTTTCTACACGGCTGTCCACGTCTCTCGACCAACACCTACATTACCCACAGAGCAAGGCCTCTGTAGCGAGATCACCTCCCTCGATCGCTCACCTACAATACCTACTTCCAAGGCCTCTGTAGCGAGATCATCTCCCTCGATCGCTCACCTACAATACCTACTTCCAAGGCCTCTGTAGCGAGATCATCTCCCTCGATCGCTCACCTACAATACCTACTTCCAAGGCTTCTGTAAGCGAGATCACCTCCCTCGATCGCTCACCTATAATACCTACTTCCAAGGCCTCTGTAGCGAGATCATCCCCCTCGATCGCTTATCTAAAATATCTACTGACGAGATTGCTGTACAGAGATAGCTTCGTTCGACACCATACCCACACTCCGTACTGGCGAAGTCCCACTTTAAAACATCACGTCTCTCTTGGTCCCTTGCCTTTAATAAACACTCATTCATCCCCTACACACACTCTCTCCGTCATCTCTCACATCTTATTCTTCTTTCTCATCTTCCCCTTCTCCATCCATCACTACTTCCCTTGCCTTCCCACCCTATCATCTTCCCCTTTCTCTGCCGACCCCACGCGTTTATTCTCCGTGCGTCGTTCACCCTCTCGCACCTCTCAATTCTCTCTCTCTCTCTCTCTCTCTCTCTCTCTCTCTCTCTCTCTCTCTCTCTCTCTCTTTCTACTTTCTCATCATTCCTGATCTATTGGCCCTTGGCTTGGACCTTCTCCGCGGTGCTTTTGGGAACACAAGCACACACACACACCCACACACCACAACACTCGTACAAATATCACAGACTACAACAGTGTAAGCGAGGGCGCACAACAACACTCTACAGGCATCGCATTCTACAACATTCGTAAGAGCTATCACACTACAAGCTCTCTACAAGCTATAACACACCACATCCATCTACAACTCAACACGTGATACACCCCCCGACACAAGGCGACCACTCATATACCTGGCGGAGGCCATTAAAAATAATTAGGGGTCGAATGATTTTCAAATTACCAATAACTCAAGACGAATATCGCCCTCCATCAGCGCCATCAATCAGGGACCCCTCAGGTTGCTAGCCAGGACGACGACCCACGACGACCTGACGGAGGCGCAGCAGCACAGGCAGCGTCCTCAGTGCAAAGGCAAAGACGACCCACTGGCGGCACTCCCGACGAAGGCGAAGCAGCAACTTCCTCAGCGCAAAGACGACCCACTGGCGGCACTCCTGACGAAGGCGAAGCAGCAACTTCCTCAGCGCAAAGACGACCCACTAGCGGCACTCCTGACGAAGGCGAAGCAGCAACTTCCTCAGCGCAAAGACGACCCACTGGCGGCACTCCTGACGAAGGCGAAGCAGCAACTTCCTCAGCGCGAAGACGACCCACCGGCGGCACTCCTGACGAAGGCGAGGCTGCGAACGGCCTCAGCCGCTGCAGGCGGAGCATCCATCAGCCTCCAACCTGACCTCGACCTCCGTGGTGGAGATCAATCGTTTCCCACCACTTGAATTCCACTCAAAAAAAAAAAACCTCACCCTCGACCACCACCACCTCCTCCTCAAACATCACCCTCCACCAGCCGGACAATCGACCTCCTCCTCCTCCTCCTCCTCGCGGCCTCCTGTGATTCTGGGGGAAGTGTGGGGAGGAGGGGGTGGGAATGTAGTGCTGGGGGAAGTGTGGGGAGGAGAAGGTGGGAATGTGGTGCTAAAGGTAGTGTGGGGAAGAGGAAGGGAGGTGAGGGTGGGAGGATATATATGGTGCTCTGAAACAGTGTAAAAACAGAGATGTTTACAGGTAATTCGATCTACGAAGGAGGAAGAAGCCAACATAACAATAAAGACGAAGAGGGAGACAGCGATTAACGATAGAGAGAGACGGAACGAAGAAAAGAATATAAAACTGGACAAATCGAAAAAAAATCTCAAGAAATACACACACACACAAGAGAAATGAACATGGAAAATATAAAGAAAATGGGATGAAAGGGGGTAACACACACACACACACACACACAAAACCAAGCTAGCTTAAACAATGGACAGAAGTAATCAAAAAGCAAGAGAGCTAACTTCAACACAATTGCAGATCTGGGTCAATCAGCTGCCGGGGGGGCGTCGTCAGGAATTCCCACACCAGGAGACGTGTGTGTGTGTGTGTGTGTGTGTGTGTGTGTGTGTGTGTGTGTGTGTGTGTCGCCGGGAGGGAGGTGGTCCCCAAATTCTAATCTCAGGAGCAGTGATTGATGGCTGCCACCCTGGCCAATACGTCATCAATCAAGGCGATGCGGTGTATTGACGGCAGCCGGACGGACACACACACACACACACCTGCCCTCCTTCTTCTCCCCACACCCCATGAGGAGCAGGAAGGTACATAATACCCACCCCCATACCCCACATACGATGAGGACGGGGTATGAGAAGCTAACAAGATAAATGAGGCACTGTGCGTGGCACTCACTGAATGAGGAACGATGAGGGAACTGTATGTGGCACTCACTGAATGAGGAACAAATGAGGGAACTATATGTGGCACTCACTCAATGAGGAACAATTGAGGGAACTGTATGTGGCACTCACTCAATGAGGAACAATGAGGGAACTGTATGTGGCACTCACTCAATGAGGAACAAATGAGGGAACTATATGTGGCACTCACTCAATGAGAAACAAATGAGGGAACTATATGTGGCACTCACTGAATGAGGAACAATGAGGGAACTGTATGTGGCACTCACTCAATGAGGAACAATTGAGGGAACTGTATGTGGCACTCACTCAATGAGGAACAATTGAGGGAACCGTATGTGGCACTCACTCAATGAGGAACAACTGAGGGAACTGTATGTGGCACTCACTGAATGAGGAACAATTGAGGGAACCGTATGTGGCACTCACTCAATGAGGAACAAATGAGGGAACTATATGTGGCACTCACTCAATGAGGAACGATGAGGGAACCGTATGTGGCACTCATTGAATGAGGAACAATTGAGGGAACTGATGATGAATGGGAGCGCTGAGGACCAGCACACTCACACATGCGACACACAGAGCCAGACTACGTGGAGTGACTTCAGCACAGCCAGAGAGAACACACACACAACCCCTCACAGAGACACACGAACTGGTATTCTTATGTGGCACGCCCCCCTTGGGCGCGACGGTACGACCCCATGGGCATGACGGTACGTCAAGCAATGTTGGAGAAGCTGTTGGGGGAAAAGGAGGTGAGGAAGGTCGGCGGGGCGATAGGGCTACCCCCAGCAATGTTGGAGAAGCTGTTGGGGGAAGAGGAGGCGAGGAAGGTCGGAGGGGCGATAGGGCTACGTCCAGCAATGTTGGAGAAGCTGTTGGGGGAGAAGGAGGTGAGGAAGGTCGGCGGGGCGATAGGGCTACCCCCAGCAATGTTGGAGAAGCTGTTGGGGGAGGAAGTGAGGAAGCGACAGCCCTGGTGCGGACGGATATGCTAATGGTTCAATGTTGTGAGAGTCTGGCCTTAATTGAGGAGGGGGTGAGGAGGTTGTGGTGGGGTGGCAGCGGGGTGTGGGTTGGACAATGACTTACAGTCTCCCAACCTCACCACCATCCCACTAACACCTCCTGCTTACCTCCTCCTCCTCCTTGCTCCTCCTGCTTACCTCCTCCTCCTCCTTGCTCCTCCTGCTTACCTCTCCTTCTCCTTGCTCCTCCTGCTTACCTCCTCCTCCTCCTGCTTACCTCCTCCTCCTCCTTGCTCCTCCTGCTTACCGCTGATGGCAGCAGCTGAGACGGGGCGGTACTGATGGCAAACGACCCTCCAGGTCGCTCCGGAACAGCCATCTCACGCGTCCACCCCAAGAAGAAGTCTGTGTTCGTGAGAGAGAGAGAGAGAGAGAGAGAGAGAGAGAGAGAGAGAGAGAGAGAGAGAGAGAGAGAGAGAGAGAGAGAGAGAGAGAGAGTTCAAGGCCGGAGAGCGGCGCCATACCCGAGCCGACGGAGGCTTGGAAACAATAATAAAACAAAACAAAATACAAAAATCCTCCTTTGATACCATCGTCCCTCCCGAATCAGGACTAGGTCACTAGCCAGGGGAGGCCGAGGCGAGGGGACCCCACCTTGTGGGAGCCCCGAGTAGGGGGTTCAGCTGTGGCTCTCCACACGCCACGACCTGGGCCAAGTCCGAAAAGGCATCGAACTGTATAAACGACTGCGGTAACGGGGACACTTCATGCCTAACATGCAGCAGAGGTGGTTCAGTCAGGCCTCCTGTGGTCTGTCTCTCTCTCTCTCTCTCTCATGTAAACAAGCAATCACCTCATTTCTCATCCACTCCCACATACCTGTCCCTATCCGCTGCCAATCCACCCTCATCCACCTGAAGCCCTCCCTCTTAACCACTCCAAGGAAAGAAGGAAAGAAGAGACGAGAGGAGTGAAAGAAGGGAAACATGACAGGGGGAAGGACCACCAGGAGTGACAAGTGGCGATTCGTTGGGAGAGGGGGAGAGAGGAGGCGGGGAGAGGAGGGAGGTGTGTGAAGATTAGGAGGAGGAGGAGGAGGAGGAGGGAGGGAGGGTCAGTAATAAAAAGATAAAGTGATGGTAAAACATACCCACAGATGACCCTCCGGCGGTGGTTAGGGAGGTGTGTGAGGGAGGGGAGAGAGAGGTAGTAGAGAAGATGGGGAGGAGGAGGGGGAGAGAAGATGGGAGGGGGAGAGAAGAAGGGGTGGGGGAGGAGGGGGAGAGAAGATGGGGAGGAGTAAGGGGAGAGAAGAAGGGGAAGAGGAGTAAGGGGAGACAAGCAATTTCACTCGTTTGGGGGAGGATAGATAGACCGGGGAGGAGAGGGAATCACCCCCATCACCTCCCTATCGACAAAAACAAAAAGTGTAGAACAACAACAACAACAACAACAACACAACAGGCCTAGGACGCGCGTCTCCTCCTCCTGTATATGCACATATAGGCCTACCCACCCAGCTGGTCGGGTCCAAACTCGCCTCTATTAACTTCTCCATTCATTCCCCACTTGCTGGGGCCGAGTCAAACTCCCTTATGGTGTGCGGTGCACGTTGAAGACCGGTCTGTTTACGAGGACGTGTGTGTGTGTGTGCGTGTGTGTGAGTGTGTGTGAGTGTGTGTGTGTGTGTGTGTCGCCGTATATCACAGATCTCTACATCGCAATCCGAATACCGTAGACTCGAACGACAGATGGCGCGCACACACACGGGTTTATCGTCCGCCGGCAGGTCGCCCGGGTTTCTGCAATATATATATATATATATATATATATATATATATATATATATATATATATATATATATATATATATATATATATATTCCTACGAGTCCACGGGGAAAATGAAACACGAAAAGTTCCCAAGTGCACTTTCGTGTAATCACATCATATATATATATATATATATATATATATATATATATATATATATATATATATCGCCGATTGTGTACCGACTCTCGCATATCTTTTCTCTCTTTCTTTGTCGATACAGCTCGGGGGTGAAACCACGCCCCAATCAAGGCTATCTCTCCTTCGGAAAAAAAAATAATTAGAAATTAATCAAAGAGTTCCGCCGGGTTGTTTGCTGGCCCCAAACTCACAGGAGGGAAAGGCTATGTGAAGAAAGGAAAGGAAGAGAGAAGAGAAAGAGAGAGAGAGACAGACAAAGAGACTTCCACAGCTCGGCTTGTAACAGGAGAGGTCGAGTGTACCATAAAGGTCAATCCTTCATTAGCTACTTCAACGTCTCTAGTCCCTATGTCAACTGACTGTTCTATTTCTTTCTCGCATCTCCCTTGATGATGATGTGATTATCACACGAAAATGCACTTGGGAACTTATCGTGTTTCATTTTCCCCGTGGACTCGTAGGAATATATATATATATATATATATATATATATATATATATATATATATATATATATATATATATATATATATAATAACGTCTCAGCCTAGGGCAAGAGGGTCGAGAGACGTATATTCCAATATATCAATATTTTCTCTCATATATCTTTTTATTTGCTGGGGCCAAGAAAGTGGAGGGAGAGAAAAATTCAATCTCTCCTGCTACCCTGACAGAAATAAAATGTCAGAGGCTGTACACATAGGGGAATAAAAACAACGCGAAAGCAAGGAAAACGTATTGTGTATGTTATTTGTAAACCTGTTACTGTATAACCCAGTGAAAAATACAGAAATTCACAGAAATGCCGAATGGTATATATATATATATATATATATATATATATATATATATATATATATATATACACACACACGTGTATACGAGTGGATGGGTCACTCCTCGTCTGTTTCCTGGCGCTACCTCGCTACGCGGGAGACGGCGATAATATATATATTTTTTTTTTTTTTTCATACTATTCGCTATTTCCCGCGATAGCGAGGTAGCGTTAAGAACAGAGGACTGGGCCTTTGAGGGAATATCCTCACCTGGACCTCTTCTCTGTTCCTTCTTTTGGAAAAAAAAAAAAAAAAAAAAAAAAAAAACGAGAGGGGAGGATTTCCAGCCCCCCCGCTCCCTTCCCTTTTAGTCGCCTTCTACGACACGCAGGGAATACGTGGGAAGTATTCTTTCTCCCCTATCCCCAGGGATATATATATATATATATATATATATATATATATATATATATATATATATATATATATATATATAAATATATTATTTTCTTTTTTTCTTTCTCTTTTGATCGCCGTCTCCCGCGTCATCGAGGTAGCGCCAGGAAACTGACGAAGAGCGACCCATCTACTCGTATACACACTTATACAACCTCCCATACACGCACATATACATACACAGACATATACACATATACAAATGTCCATAATTCACACTTGCTTGCCTTCAATCCATACCCCAACAGCCTCCCACACTATTCGGCAGTCAAACACATGACGACAACTTTATACGAGGCTGAGCCTTTGGGATGGTGGCTGGGTTGTGTTAACCCTAACTCTGCAGCACCCAGGGCCAATTGGGTTTATGGCGTGTGTGTGTGTGTGTGTGTGTGTGTGTGTGTGTGTGTGTGTGTGTGTGTTACCCTCACGCTGGGCCAGGAGGTGAGGTGAGGGAGAGAGGACGGTAGGGGAGAGGCGAGGGTGGGAGGAGTGTGGTCAGAGGGAGGAAGAAAGGACGGAGGGTTGGGGTCGAGGGGGGTAGGTAGGTTTCTGGCCCACAAATCCCTCGGAGGTGTGAAACTCAGGGTGCCAGACACGGCCGCCCAAACATACACAGGAGGTTCACAAGTGGTGATGATGATGATGATGACCGGGCCACTACCCCCTACCATATTACGACCACTACCCTCCTCCTCCTCAACCTCACCACCACCACTACTACTCCTCGCCTACCACCACCACCACCAGAGCAACCACGATCATGTCTTCCTCTCAGTGGTTCAGCCAGCACTAACTTCCTAAACTTGCCACAAATCTGTTGTTCATCCCACCTTATTCCAAAGCACCTGCCTGCATATTCCATGACTCATATTCCAGTCACGTTCCAGGCGCCACTAGGGCTTCCAGCAGTGAAGGAACACACACACAAGAGAGTCTTCTGGTAAACCCGAGGGCACGCAAAGTTTCCAGGCCACGGAGTTCGCTGGGACCGACATGTAGATCACATACACACACACACACACGAGCCAGAGCCATACTCCACTTTCCAGGCACTAAGAACCCCCCCCCCCCTCCACACACATCCCCCTAGTCATCCACACACTTATACTTACCACCCACCACACACTCTCTGAAGAACCGCGCAGCTCAGAGCGAAAGGTCGAAACGCGCCTTACCTGCAAAATAAAAAGAAAGAACACTTAACTCCACACTCATACACAAAACTTCACTGCAAAATAAACTGCAAAAGTGCCATAGACTTTTATCAAAACACTATAACACAGTCGTGCAGAGCAAACATACTTAAAAACCAGTTTTCCTCATCTTGGATTAAACGCTGAAGGCATCGTCTTCGTGACCAACCCTATGGTTTCTAAAATGGTATTTGCACTGTGTAAAACCCTGCCTTCTTTAGGTCTTCCCATATTCTTCAATTATAGTTATTTTTCCCCCCCACCCAACTCCCTCCCTCCCCTGGCCTTCTTTGACTTACTCCAAACGACCGGGTTATGTCTAAATATCAACAGTTTGTTTACCGTACCTGAGCGAGATAACACCACGATTATCAGTTTCGAATCATAACATCAACATTGTAATCATCGGTTCAAACTCTCTCTCTCAACCTCCCGACTCCACTGGCGCAAAGTCGCAATGGACGTCGAACACACACATATCTGATTCGATCCTCTTCCGTTCTCTCGACACACTCGGTCCGTTCCGTTTATGACCCACCTCGTCCCTGAATGCCACAGCCGACCTCCTCTGTATCCAATACACCTTGCGTTTTAAGGGCACCCCCCCCCCCCCTTCCACCCACGCCTCGCCTTTGTATTCCCATCAACATTTGTGACATTGTCCCGGGGGCGTGTGGGACGCTTCTGGGTTCCGAGGCCCCATTTACATATCCCCCTGTGTCACCTAATGTCACACCCCCTGTTATGTGCCCCTTTCACACACACACACACACACACACACACACACACACACACACACACACACACTGTATGTATAGATGTAATACGTCTTAGCAAAGACAAAGTATTCTTATACAATAATCTACTGGAGTTCTGAGACGCTTTTTTGCGAACATGGCGAAAATATAAGATCCAAAACAGCTCGTGAGGCGCGTTCATGAATGATTCTGAGCCGCTTTGACGAATCAATATGACGAGAACGGAAGACCTAAATGGGGTTCCGATTCGCTTTTTCCCCTTCAAGGATAAATAAGGCTGGAGTATCGGGTTATACAGAGACGGTCCGGGTCCCCACACGGCTCCGTCCAGGGCCTTCTAATCCCCCTCCCCAGACACGGCCCCGTCCACGGCCTTACAGGCCCCCCCTTCCCCTCCCCAGACACGGCCCCGTCCAGGGCCTGTGGGTGTGTGTGGGTGTGTGTGGTGCTTGCCTCGGGTTTCCAGACGGGGATGTCATCGCTAACACATCAACCCAAACATGGCCGCGAAGGATGCTGCCGCAGTGTTGCCTTACGCGAGGGAGAGAGAGAGAGAGAGAGAGCGCGACGTCGGGTTCGGGTGTCCACTGTCCAGCTTAGTGGAAAAGGCCTACGTCTCGCCCTTCTGGTTAAGGAAGGGGGAAAGGGAGAGGGGGGGTCTTCTCAACCAAAGGGGGCGAGGGTGCGTCTCGTCCTTCCAATTAAGGGAGAGGGAGAGAGAGGGTACGGTGTCTTGTCTGTGATTTCATACCGTAAGGGCGGCGAAATCCAAGTGCCCATCCTGCCCACCCAGTGGACGAAGGCTACAGAAGAGGATAAAGAGGGCACGAAATAAGAGGAGATGATTACATCCAGGCACTAGGGGAGCCCCCTCAGTGACAGAGGTGCAGATTACTGGACTCAAAATACGGAAGAATAAGTAAAAAGGTTAAAGTGGCGAATCTACGCCATGGTGGAAAGACGAAATGTCCAGCTCCAGTGTAGGGAAAATGGGAAACGGGGTTCTCTCCTGCTGGGGGGGAAACACATGTTTGGGAGTCGAATGATATTTCTTATCGAAGGGGAGGGTGCGATTTTTCCCTTTCATTTACTCTCCTGTTGAAAGAGACATGACGGACGACGTTCTCCCAGCGGTGGTGGCGGCGACGATGCACGCATCCGTCGTTCTTTTAAGCCACGGGAATCGATACCGTTTTTCTCTCAGCGCTGGTGGTGGTGGCTCCTCCTCCTCCTTGCAGGCAAGCGTTGCTTCCCTCCCTCTCCCCCACCGAGCTAATAAGCTGCGACGGTGCTTGCTCGTCTATCCTGGCGCCACTTTGGAAGATGGAAATGGCGCGACCCCTTACCACGACGGGAGGGCGACCCTCGGGAAGGAGGTGGAGGAGGAGGAGGACCCTAAAGCCTCTTGACCTAAACCTTGAGGGAACATAACCCTCAGAGTGTCCCTCAGAGTGGCACTCCCACAGTGGCACCGGAGAGCAGGCCCCCCGTGTTGGTGCGGCTGGGGTGGGTGTGTGGCGCATTACCACCTGGGAATGAGGCAAACTAATTCAAGCCTAAATATACGACCCTTGTTATTGGCTCGTAATAGCCATGTGTGCTGGGGGGGGGGGGGGGAAGGCAGTGTCTGTTGGCTTCCAGGCACTGCTCTCTCTCTCTCTCTCTCTCTCTCTCTCTCTCTCTCTCTCTCTCTCTCTCTCTCTCTCTCTCCGTCGTTGGAAAGGGAGAGTAAAACACTGCCTTTACCGACCGCTTCGTCCACGTCGTTGCGACGACCCTCGAGCGAGACGGTACCACTCCTAGAACACGACGGTACGACCCTCCTGGACACAGATGACCCCTGTTTTCTAAACATCTATAAACAATCCTTATTTTTTTTTTTTTTACACATGGAATCACCAAGACGAGGCCTCGGATGGTTCTGACGAAGCCACGACGAACTTAAAAACATCACACAAGACAAATAAACAAACTACAACAAAAAAAAAAAAATGGATAATGACACACGTCGCGTTGCAGAGCAATGAAAAACGAGGCAGGGGGCATAAATGAGGGGGGGTTGGCTCACCTGTTTCTGGTTGCGATGGGCTCACACGATGCCCAAGACTCGAGACCCACTCTCGAACAGCAGCCGGACACAAGGTGGTGGGGGGAACAACAAAGGCCTCTCACAAGACTCAATCGCCCTATCATAACACGGGGAAAAATGGACTTTATAAGCATCATCCCCCCCCCCTCCCCTCCCGGCGCTTAGCACTGTCACACCCCCGAGCCGACAGGGCCCACCCATCCCGTGTGAAACAGGTCTTCGGTGAGGCCAGGAAATTCCTAAGGTCCTCAAGTACGTGTTGCATGACTGGCAAAACGACCTTTAGAAGTAGTTCAATTTAGCCGCCGCGAGTGGAGCCCTCTGCTCTGGTCCCCCCCTTCCCCCTCACAAAGCGTGCCACTATCCTGGCCCGGAGCCCGGCCGCAAATTTGAGGGCCCCCGGCCCCCCCGGACACACCGACCAGTGCAATTAAGGGTGAATAATTGGCGTAATTACTCAGTACTTTGGCTCCTCGGGGCCGTGGACGACATTTTCTCGTCAACGCATCGCCCCAACACCACACCGAGAGAGAGAGAGAGAGAGAGAGAGAGAGAGAGAGAGAGAGAGAGAGAGAGAGAGAGAGAGAGAGAGAGACGGACGGACGGACCCTAGCCCGCTTTATAAGGCCTCGTACCTATCTTTTTCAGATTTCTAAGCCCCCCCCCAGAGCAATCACTGATAGAAATCCGAGTTCATCCCCTCACTGCTTTCTAAGTCACACAAGCGTCGGTGTCAAAGCCGTTTCTGCGCGCAATCTAATACTCACTTCCAAGCCGGGTCGGCACGGGCACAGCTGAGGCCCTAATATATATATATATATTATATATATATATATATATATATATATATATATATATATATATATATATATATACTCTAGCCTGAGCCAGGTACCCGTTTCATCAACCACCCCTCCCCTCTTGGGGAGGATGAACAGCTGGGTTGACTGTGGACCGCCTGCCGCAACCTGGACTCGAACCTACGCCTCGCTCGACCCTGGCCGGGAACCGTGAAAGCGTCACGGCCAGGAACGCCGCACCACCACTTTCTAACTCCCACGCACGGGTCAGTGTCAAACGCCGTCGTTGCTCGCAATCTAATTCATTCCCTCGCTAGTTTCTAAATCCCACACGCCAGAGTCCCCCAGAAGCCGATCCTGCAGCCGCGCCTCACGTCGACTTCGCCAGAAGGGCGTGGCCCCGCACCCCCCGAGAGAGGGTGGGGGCCCCGGGTTTTTCGCCCCGGGGGTCCGACAGTTTGCCGAGCTCGCCGGAGGGCTGAGGGCGATAGCAGGTGGGAACACCGACTCCAACGACACATCGTAATACATGTAAAAAGTACTACACATCGTAATATAAGTAAAAAGAACTACAATTATCGTAATATAAGTAACAATACTTTACTTATCGTGAGAATACGTGTGATATACATGTCTTGTTCAGCTTTAAGTAGTACCCTTCGAAGTGTAGACTAGTGTAGTCTATGGGTTACTTCCCCTCGAGGTGTAGACCAGTGTAGACTGAGTTACTTCCCCTCGAAGTGTAGATCAGTGTAGTCTATGGGTTACTTCCCCTCGAAGTGTAGACCAGTGTAGTCTGAGTTACTTCCCGGGTTACTTCCCTTCGAAGTGTAGACCAGTGCAGTCTATGGGTTAGTTCCCCTCGAGGTGTAGACTAGTGTAATCTATGGGTTACTTCCCTTCGAAGTGTAGACTAGTGTAGTCTATGGGTTAGTTCCCTTCGAAATGCAAACCAGTGTAGTCTATGGGTTACTTCCCTTTAAAGTGTAGACCAGTGTAATCTATGCGTTACTTCCCTTTAAAGTGTAGACTAGTGTAGTCTATGGGTTACTTCCCTTCGAAGTGTAGACCAGTGTAGTCTATGGGTTACTTCCCCTCGAAGTGTAGACCAGTGTAGTCTATGGGTTACTTCCCCTCGAAGTGTAGACCAGTGTAGTCTATAGGTTAGTCCCCCTTCGAAGTGTAGACCAGTGTAGTCTATAGGTTAGTCCCCCTTCGAAGTGTAGACCAGTGTAGTCTATGGGGTTAAGGTGTGCTCAGCAAGCCCCTCCCACACCCCTTGTTCTATGGGACGGGATGTCGGCCTCCCACATGTTATGTACTGCCGACGGAAACACAACAACAACAACAACAACAAGAGCTTGTGTTGTGTCAAGGCTTCTCGAAACAGGATCCAGATACTCATTGTCTTGGTGGCTCCGAACCCTTCCGGCAGCTGCGACGGAACCAACCGAACGTCTTGGTGTGAAGCGTTTCGAACGGGATCTCGAAACATCCTTCCGACCGCTGTGAAGGAACCCACTAAACTCTTGGTGAGACGCCTCGAACGTGATCTCAAAACACGTGGGCTCTAATCTGAATCCTTCCTTCCGATTGCAGTAATAGACCCAAAGAAACTCGAGGTGAAGCGCTCCGAACACGATCTCGATTCTTATGGTCTCGGCTCCGAACCCTTGCCGCAGCTGCGACAGAACTTTAAAAAAAAAATCGTGGTTTAGTGTTTCGAGCATGATCTCAGTCCTTAGGCTCTGTGCTTCGAACCCTCACTGAACCAACGGCACACGCGATGAAACGCTTCGAACATGATCTCAACACTCGTGGACTCGGGTCCGAAACCCTTCCCCACCTTCCCACCGGCCGGCAGCTGCAACCAAAACAATGAGACGGTGCCGTAATGAATCGCTCCGGACACTGTCTCGATACCCATTGGTCTCTGCTCCAAAGGCCCTTCCGGCACCTATCCTGCGCTGCTGTCTCCTGCTTTACGAACACATAACCTGCAGAACAGTGAGGTTATTGCAGGGCTAGTGTCTATATCCACGGCGAACAAGGGACAAGAGTCGAGCGCCCGTCCTATAACGTGTATGCCCATAATATTCGTAACAGTCTGCTCAAACACACGTTTCGAGGTATGGAGGATTTGGCATATCTGTGCGTTGCGGGTTTGACTGTCTGTGTGTGTGTGTGTGTGTGTGTGCGCGGTGGTTCTGGTGGTGAGGCATGCGCTTGAGAGTATGGGTGTATCCAAGTGCGTGTGAGGAGTGTATGCGTCTCGGGGTTCGTGTGTGGAGGGTGCGTGTGTAGGAGTGTGTGGCCGAGACAGTGTGAAACCACAGGGGCCACGACCAGTAGCGTCTGGTTTCCTCAAAGTCTCATCTCTCGTATCACCATCCTCCTCCTCCTCCGCCACCTCCTCCCTCCATCCCACTAAGGGCTTTGTCCTTCACGGGTGCCCTTCTCCCTCTCTTCGTCCCCGCCATCCTTCTACCCTTCCTTCCATCTAGGGCCAAAAGCCCTCCCTCTTTTTTTTGGTCAGCCTCCATCCCTCCCTTTCCAAAGCAGCTCCCTCCGTCGTTAACCATGTCTCACGGCCATTCGTCTCATGTCACTTCTCTCATCCCATCCTCTCCCAAGACCTCCCTAATCTCTCTCACGCTCACTCTCACTCTCTATCACTCTCACTGATCCTTCCTCTCCCTCTCCAAGAGCTTCATGTAAGAGGAGGAGTCACGAGGTACGTGGGGAGAGACAGCGAGCGACACTTGGTCGTTGGTTGGAGGTGGGGGCCCGGGGCCGAGGGTCACCAACCATCGCTCCAGGAACCCACATCCTCAACCCCACTGACTACCACGCCACCTCCTAACCCCTTAACCTCCAGTGGTTACGATCTGGCCCACTGGTGAGGCAGGTGGGTGACGACATCTGGTGGTTGATGCCCTCTGGTGGGTGGATGACAGAGCCTCTCCAGTGACTAAAAGATCAGACGCTCATGGTTAATGAAGGCGACTTAACACCCTCCTTCATCATCACCATCATCATCTTTATCTGACCCTTCTTCACCAAGACACCACGGCGGACTCAAACCTTTACACATAGGATGCAATGAATTAATTACCAGATGGTAGAGGGTCGAGACGAGGGGTGAAGAGTGCCCACGAGGAGGAAGGAGACTTAGGTGGAGCGAGGACGAGGACATGGAGCAACCGAGGACGAGGACACGGAGCAGCGAGGACAAAGGTGAGGATGCTGAGGCGGGGAGGAGGTGAGGGACTGACTGGCTGCCAGCGAGAGGAAAAGGGGTCAGGTAACCCCTTCCCTCATCCCACAGGATATCGGATAACCCCCCCACCCAACCCCCCTTCCCCCCCCCCCCTCCCGGGCACACCGCTGGAAAACGTGGGGGGAGGGAAGGGGGAGAAGGAGGAGGAGGAGGGGGAGGGAGAGATGTGGGGAGGAGAGGGAGAAGGATGCCTAGAGGCGAGAGAGACAGAGATGGGGGTTTGGGGGGGTTTGGCAAGGACAGGATACCCTAAAGGCATATATTAAAGTGGGAGGGAGGAGGGAGGGGATGCCTTCCTCATCCCACAGGTTCAGCGCTACCCCTAATTTTATCGTAAATTACTCTCATTAACCTTAAGTTACAGTCGACACGGTCCCGGTGGCCACCTGCAGGAGGAGGAGGAGGAGGAGGAGGAAAACGAGGGCGCAACACCCACACGTAACCACCCCTCCTCCCATGCTCTGCGTCTTCACCCATTCATTCTCCCCCATCCCAGGCGTACACGTCTCTCTCTCTCTCTCTCTCTCTCTCTCTCTCTCTCTCTCTCTCTCTCTCTACGCCAA
The DNA here is from genome assembly GCF_036320965.1 of Panulirus ornatus. Lineage (NCBI taxonomy): Eukaryota > Metazoa > Arthropoda > Malacostraca > Decapoda > Palinuridae > Panulirus > Panulirus ornatus. The sequence goes on along the minus strand of NC_092272.1, from coordinate 3,535,743 downwards.
AAAATTTAGAACACGACTAACACCGCCACGCAAGCAGCATCGCAAGTATGCCTCCAGCAAGCACACCGCCTCCCGACCTGGGACCAACAACACACGCCTGCACACGCCATCAACACACGCCTGCACACGCCACCAACACACACCTGCACACGCCATCAACACACACCTGCACACGCCACAAACAATACACACCTGCACACGCCATCAACACACGCCAACAACAACACACACCTGCACACGCCATCAACACACACCTGCACACGCCATCAACACACCTGCACACGCCATCAACACACACCTGCACACGCCATCAACACACACCTGCGCACGCCATCAACACACACCTGCACACGCCATCAACACACACCTGCACACGCCACAAACACACACCTGCACACGCCACAAACACACACCTGCACACGCCATCAACACACACCTGCGCACGCCATCAACACACACCTGCGCACGCCATCAACAAACACACCGTCAGGGAGTGTATGCATGTATGTATGTATGTATGTATGTATGTATGTATGTGTGTGTGTGTGTGTGTGTGTGTGTGTGTGTGTGTGTAGGGTTCAGTGTTGCCATCCCGACCTACCACTGCCGTCCGTAGCCAGACGTATCACCTGCCCGTCCGTGCACGTACCATCAATCAGCGATAACCATGAACCCCGGCCACCCCCCTCATCAACCCCGGCCACCCCCCTCATCAACCCCGCCATCCCCTCATCAACCCCGGCCACCCCCCTCATCAACCCCGGCCACCCCCTCACCAACCCCGCCACCCCCTCATCAACCCCCCCTTTAAAGACTGCCTCACGTCACGCATGTATGACAACCCAACCCCCCCTACTCTATCTCCATCTTCCCCCATGTCAATCGCCCCTCATTCACCAAAAACGTTCCACCTCTGCAACTTCTCCCCTCTACCCCCTTCTTCAGCCCCCCCCCCCATCATTCATCTACTATCTACGCCCCCCTTCTCCCCCACACTCCCATAACCTCCCCAACACCGTCGATCAACTCCCCTTTCTCCCCATCACCCCTCAACACACCACACCCCACCCATCCCACCGGAGACACCCCAACCCAGAGGAGGCTGGCTAGGTTGGCGGGGCCTCCCCACGCGCTCCATACCATCAACCTCAATCAAATCCATTCAATCAAAAGGCGTCTGCCGGGGCACGTCATGCCCGCCCCATCACCCTATCCTCACCCCTCACCCCCCCATATCGCATCAATAACCCACCCATCCCCTACAATACATACTATGATTTAGGGCCTCCACTGCAAGGCCCAATGGCCAAAGATTCTCCCGATCTAATCTTTAAAATCCACAACAATCTTGATACGGAGAGATATCAAAGCTTGCCTATGAAAATATGCAATTCCCTAAGCATCAAGATGCTTAAAATGCGCGCACACACACACACACACACACACACACACACATGTGCGTCCCCCACCACAAGATCAAAGACCTTACGGCTCCACTCCCCCCCCTCCGCACACAACCACCACCTCCACCCTCCAGCTCCACCTAGCGTAACCGCCTCCTCCCATCCCCCATATCTCCCACCCACCGATACACCCCCGTTCCCTTTGAAGGGCCTGGGGGGCCGAGCGCATCCCCAGAGACCCGAGTGATAAACACTGTACAGAAGACACCGCCGGGAGGGTATGTTTCTTCTGTCTTTGAAGAAGGGGGTGAAAGAGAGGGGGAAGAGATCACCTTCCATCACATCTCGGTTTTGGCGTACTCGATTCTCCCCTCACCCCCTTTAAATAGCATAGGGGGTGAGGGGAGAAGGGGGGTTCACATGTAGGAAGTGGGAGAGTAAAAATGAGGGCAATGGTTCATAAAACATAAATACATAACCGCGAGGAAAATGATAGACGGGTAAGTTCCCAAGTGCACTTTCGTGCAACCATCACATCGTCAGGGGAGGACACAAGAATGAGATAGATGACGTAGAACAGTCAGGTGATATACGAGGAAGAGACGAAGCTAAGACGCCACTGGTAAACAAGCGTTTACGGGTGTGTATATATATATATATATATATATATATATATATATATATATATATATATATATATATATATATATATATATGAGATAATAATTAATGACAATATCTCAATTTACTCTCATTCTCTATATACATATGTGAGGGGAGAGTGATGGTGAGTGGGTATGGGTGGTGGTGTGGTGGGGGTGTGCAATGGTAGAGGGAGGATTTTAGGGGTGGGGAATGGGTAGATATGGGGATAGTCACCCCCCACTCATTCACAAGGGTTAGGTTGCAGAGAGAAAATGGTGTGCGGGTGGGGTGGGGTGGTTGGTGGCTGGAGAGGGTCTGGTCTGGTCTGTAGTGGGCATGTAGGTGTGGCAGGGGGAGAGGATGTGGTGATGTGGAGGGGTGTATGGGGTGGCGCTCTTGAGCAAGGGGGGAAGAAGATATGGAGTGGGGGCAAGTATGGGGTGGAGCTCTTGCGCAGGGGGGAGGGGGGGTGAGGAGGGAGTATAGAGGGGGGGGGGGCAAAGGGGAAGGAGGGAACCGCAGGTTTCGGGCAGGCCCGTGCGAGGCTACTGGAGGACCTGCAAATGGCAGACAGGCCCAGTCTGGACCATACACACGGACCACCACAGCCCGAGGCGCTGGACCGGTCCAGACTAGGAACACACACACACACACACACACACACACACACACACACACACACGTGTAAAACTCTCTCCACGTACACGACACACAGGCCATACGCAAACCACTGCGTACATACAGACATGGAGGCGTACACAGACCTGCTCGTCATACCAGAAACATACGCCGTACTCTTGTTTACAATCAACCCTTCCCCTGCTCTGTTGAAACCACATACGCATAGAAAACGTGGTGCTTAACACCCTCTTTCAAAGGGCTGGTATACTTGTGGTTGCATGGTATAACCCTCCCTCCTCCCTTTCCACCCTTTCCCCTTAGGGAAAAGGGGAGGTGTTTAACTTACCCTTGCCCCACACCATGAGAGGGGCCAAGATAGATAGATAGATAGATAGATAGAGAGAGAGAGAGAGAGAGAGAGAGAGAGAGAGAGAGAGAGAGAGAGAGAGAGACGGGGGGTCAAATGGGGCCAGGCACCCACTATTTCCCCTTACTGAACACTCCGTCACCCATTCCTGTGATCCCGAACAGGCAAATACTTTTTTCCTTCCCTTTCTTCCCCCTTCCCCCCCTTCCCCATGATGGTAACACCCCGACTGCATGACGCGAGACAAGGCTAATGAAGTCATGACGGGACATCAGCCGTGACGCCCACGACCCGTGACGTCACCGACGGGCGCGGAGGGGACGTCAAGTGACACCAATTAGGACGTGGAAGTCAAATTAAGCCAACTCCGAGACGCGTGGACGGTACGACCCGCTGTGCGCGACGGTATATGACCCGCTGTGCGCGACGGTACGATCCTTAAGCACGACGCGACGGTACGACCTGCTGTGCGCGACGGTATACGACCCGCTGTGCGAGACGGTACGTCCCGCTGTGCACGACGGTATACGACCCGCTGTGCGCGACGGTACGATCCTTAAGCACGACGCGACGGTGCGACACACCACACCCCTTCGAGCACGGGACGTACGATCGCAAAAGCAAGACGGTCCGACCCCCCTTACACGGTATGGCGGCGTGACCCCTAACCTGGCCTGAGGGAAGAAAACGGGAAGTGCGAACCACGGTACGACTCGCCAAGCTTCAAACCCGTCCCAGCGAACCAACAAACCCACTCCTCGACTCGCCAAGCTTCAAACCCGTCCCAGCGAACCAACAAACCCACTCCTCGAGTCGCCAAACCTCGGACCCGGCCCGGCGAAGCAACGAACCCACTCCTCGACTCGCCAAGCTTCGAACCCGGCCCAGCGAACCAACGAACCCACTCCTCGACTCGCCAAGCCTCGGACCCTGCTCAGCGAACCAACGAACCCACTCCTCGACTCGCCAAGCCTCGGACATGGCCCAGCGCGGACCGAATCGAGCAAGTCACGTCACGTAATCCGACCCCAATGCAGCAGCGTCATGCGGCGCCTCTCTTAGGTACGAAAGTAACTTTGTGGCGTTACGTGTCTGGCCGGCCAGCCCGGGGCTCCACCACACAGCGCCTGGCGAGTTAACAGTCACGCATGACACACGCAGACACAAAAAAGCAAAATGACCCGGAGCCTTCTATACGATCACAAGTGAAAATTTAACAATATTTAACAAAATTCAACTCAGAAGTTTGGGAAAGATTACACACACACACACACACACACACACACACACACACACACACACGCGAGCGCGCGTGGGGACTCCGTGGTGTAGAGGTTAGCGTTGCTGACCATGAGTCTTGCACGGGCCAGTCCGGGATCCGGTCCCAGCATGGTTGGGGGGCTCCTAGTCGCGCGGGCCACATCCAACTCAGGTCCTCATCCTCCCTCCCTGGCCCGGTCGACGAATGAGGACCTGGCTTTGGTGTGTGTGTGTGTGTGTGTGTGTGTGTGTGTGTGTGTGTGTGTGTGTGTACAAAAACAGGGGTAAAGACATGGCACATACATACATACAAGGTTACGAAGAGACGGGGCAACGCGAGAGCAAAACTCTCTCCCGGCAACACACACACACACACACACACACACACACACACACACACACACATACACACACACACACACACACACACACACAGGATACCATCAGCCATCGCTGACAGAGACGAATATCTCCCAGCGCTGCCATCACCCGCCACTATGAACTGCTCACGACACTCATTGCTATCCATCGGGGTCCATTGCCCACCACCATTCATCCCAGTTCAGGGTTACACCACAGCGGCGCGCCAAAAACACTAGGGCAGGGTCGCAGTGTCGCGTAGCACGACCGTGCGACACTTGGGTACGACGGCACGGCCCTTTTCGCAAGACGGTAGGACATGAGCAAGACGGTGCGACACAAGCAGCGAGGCGGTACGACCCTAAAGCCCGGTGGTGCGACCCCTGAGCACGAACGACCCTTGGCCACGACGGTAGTACGACCCTTAGGCACGACGGTGGTACGACCCTTAGGCGCTCTTTGACTGTACGATGAGTGGCGGACCAGGGGTTGGCAACTGGGGCCGACTGGGGGTGGGGTGGGGTCCACCTGAGCGAGGCAGAACCAGGGCTGTGATCAAGTTATCCTCCTCCCACCCCAGTGGCAGTCCACTGAGATAAATGGCTTTATCAGCGTGTGTGTGTGTGTGTGTGTGTGTGTGTGTGTGTGTGTGTGTGTGTGTGTGTGTGTGTGTGTGTGTGCGCGCGCGCGCGCGCGCGCGCGCTCAGTGATCAATAAGCCATTATGCCCACCACGCCATATTACATGGGATCCGGGATGGGGGTATTGGTGGCGTGGTTTTGAGAGATGGGGATGGAGAGGGGTGGAGGGCATTTGACATCCTATGGCTGAAGGAGGGGGGGTTCAAATGCCCTTTAAAAAGCCCTTCCACCGACACTCAAGCAGTTTAGAACACAATAAACCGCCCACGTATCACTAAACATCACCCCTCACAGTAAACCATCAATAAAACACAAAAAAAAACCTCACACACGAGGGGAATACAAACCCGTTAGACAAATAATTGAATCAATCGTGGTCCGCAAACCTCAAAACACAGAGCAATAAAAATACCTGAAAGAGGGGCTTAAAGTAATTACCGGCAGAGCAACGTGGCTCAATTTCTTAAGCAACGCAATGGTAGAAAACACGACATGGGAAGGACAGATAACAGGAGACCTGATGGTCTTTGACGAGGTTATCTGCTGGAGGACAGTACATGGGAAGGACAGATAACAGGAGACCTGATGGTCTATGACCAGGTTATCTGCTGGAGGACAGTACATGGGAAGGACAGATAACACGAGACCTGATGGTCTATGACCAGGTTATCTGCTGGAGGACAGTACATGTGAAGGACAGATGACACAAGACCTGATGGTCTATGACCAGGTTATCTGCTGGAGGACAGTACATGGGAAGGACAGATAACAGGAGACCTGATGGTCTTTGACGAGGTTATCTGCTGGAGGACAGTACACGGGAAGGACAGACAACATGAGACCTGATGGTCTATGACGAGGTTACCTGCTGGAGGACAGTACATGGGAAGGTTCCTCCCCAACCACCTCTCTTTTAAGAGCCTCTCACTTCATCCCAAGGTCCTCTCCTTCACCCAGGGGCCTCGCCTTCAGCACCTACAGTCACTACATCTTCCACAACACGAAATGATGTTCCCTGATACAAAGCGGGTCAGGACCTGAGGGCACGAATGCAGAGTGTCCGGCAAGGTGTCCTCATCCCACACCACAGGTGTGTGTGTGTGTGTGTGTGTGTGTGTGTGTGTGTGTGTGTGTGTGTGTGTGTGTGTGTGGGTGTGTTCCAGCAAGCGCTCTAAAGTTCAAGCCACCGACAACGGTCCCTAGTCTGCGTCGCAAGATCAAACCAACAGGGCAAGGGTTCTGTCGGTGCTTTAAGCCCACACTTTAACATCCCTGGCGCGTCGTAAGATCATTCTACCTTCTCCTGGCGTACCACAGCGCCACACGAAGCTCCAAGGTGTGTGTGTGTTTGTGTGTGTGGTGAACTCACACGACACAGGTGGTGGCTGTACGTGTGTGTGTGTGTGTGTGTGTGTGTGTGTGGTAAAAGTTGACTTGACACAGCTGGTGCTGGTGGTGTGGGCACGAGGCGTGTGTGGGTGGTCTGCAGAGGAGGAGGAGGAGGAGGAGGAGGCGGTGGCTAGTACCGTAAGGAGGAGGAGGAGGAGTGAGGGAGTCAAAGACCTGATGGACAGGTTTCTCGCCATCCCGACCACCTCTCCTGGCTGGGTACTGCTCCTCCTCCAGCTCCTGTTCTTCTAGCCTCTGGTGGACTGGTACTTTTACTCCTCGTCCCCGAGCCTCCGGTGGATAGATACTCTTCCTCCTCCTCCTCCTCCTCGTCCCCTAGCCTCTAGTGGATAGGTACGGTCGTCCCGTAACCTAGAATCAAACACAGCAGAATAGCAAGGGTGTTCTTTAGTGTACCTGTGTTGGGGTTGAAGACCTCCCAAACCATCGTAAGGGACACGTAAGGTAAGGAAAGGTCCCAGACCCAGCCGTGAGGATAGAAGACCTCCCAAACCATGGTAAGGGACACGTAAGGTAAGGCAAGGTCCCAGACCCAGCCGTGGGGGTAGAAGACCTCCCAAACCATCGTAAGGTATACGTAAGGCAAGGTAAGGTCCCAGACCCAGCTGTGGGGGGGGGGGGGGGGGGTAGAAGATTTCCCAAACCATCGTAAGGGACACGTAAGGTAAGGCAAGGTCCCAGACCCTACAGCCGTGGGGGTAGACGACCTCCCAAACCATCGCAAGGGACACGTAAGGTAAGGTAAGGTGCCAGACCCAGCCGTGGGGGAGGTAGAAGACCTCCCAAACTATCGTAAGGGACACGTAAGGTAAGGCAAGGTCCCAGACTCTGCTGTGTGGGGTAGAAAACCTCCCAAACCATCGTAAGGTATAGGTTACGGTAAGTTAAGGTCCCAGACCCCCTAGCTGTGGGGCGGGGGGAGAGTAGATGACACCCCCAAACCATCATACGGCACCCGTAAAGTAAGGCAGAGAGAGGCCCGTTCCCAGCCCTGTGTCCATCCCCAACCCACTCCAACTCCGTAACAGCATTAACTAACAATCACGTCCCCCCGCCCCCCCCAATTCAACGCCGGCAACGGGAAAGTGCATCGTTTCACAACGACCCCCTTCCCTCCCACCACAAAATAACAGTTTCCACTCCCTACATCCTGGTGGTCACTGCGGGCGGAGGCCGCCCGCCCACCACCGCCCACCACCAAGGGACGGCAGTGCACCACTCTCATCCAGGTCCTCACTTTTGCCCCTCCTCCCCCAATAGCCTCTCCTCTCCCCCTCCCCATACAGCATCCGCCGCGAGGTACAGACACACTTACAGAACATGGGGCCCTAAGCCAACCTCTGTAATGTCCCTATATATGGGTACAGACCCATTCTGTACCGTGCTACGTACTCAGTACATGGGGGCCCTCAACCCACTTCAGTAACATGTATACCCTAATACATATGTACATACGGGTGCTGAAAGCCCATACACGGGCCCATATGTTTAACTCTATAACACGGCCCCTATATTCAGCTATGTATCTACATCACCCTACATCTGCTCAAGTCTGACCTATATCTATATCTATATATATATATATATATATATATATAGGCTAACACGTCTGGCCCAATCCATAAACCAAGTGGCCGCGCGCTGGAGGAAACCAATCGAACCTCGACACACGACCCCGCTTCCTATGAACATGTCTCACTCACCCACCTCACCCTACCTCACCCAAAAAGAGGAAGGGAGAAAAAAAAATGAAAATCGGTGATTGACGGTTCGCTAACGACCCCTGACGGCGATGGGGGTAACAACCACACCATCAACAGGGCTGTTCGAGAAGACGTCTTGGTCAGGTGGGTGGGTGGGTGGGAAGGTGGGGTGGCTGAAGGGTTCGCTACGGCCTCCCGATATTTCCCGGACGACCCAACCCCCTCCACACCCACCCAACAACCCCTCCACACCCACCCAACAACCCCTCCACAACCACACACCCACCCCTCCACACCCACACACCCACCAAACGATCCAATGACGCTGCGGGGAGGCGGGGGCGTAGGTGAGAGAGAGAGAGAGAGAGAGAGAGAGAGAGAGAGAGAGAGAGAGAGAGAGAGAGAGAGAGAGAGAATTATCAAATGGGAAATCAGACGTGGTGGTGGTGTTCTGGGTAGGGGAATATCCCCCGGTGAGGGTCGAGGGGCGCCGCCCCTGTAGCGTTGTCGGCTACATAACCATTATTGTGTGCACGTCTGATGAATGCAAACTGTCACGATGGCCATTTGTTTCCCTCCTCCTCCTCCTCCTCTCCAATCCACTCCCCTCACCCACCTTTTTAGTTTGGGCAGAGTTGCGAATATAGAGAGGGGAGGGGAGGGGAAGGGAAGGGGGAGGAGGAGGAGGAGGTCTGAAAATGCGACCGTGGTGGAAAAATGACGGCAGCTCTCGACAAGAAAGTAATGAACCAGCAACGTCATTAATTACAGAAAACTGGAGACGGGAGCACTTCCACAGTGTGATGTTATGGTGGGGGGGGACTTGTCATTCTCTCTCTGTCCTCACGGTACGAGATGGGATGTACTATCGGGGTGTACTATGAGATGTACTACCTTAATGTACTATGAGATGCGCTGCCTTAATGTACTATGAGATGTGCTACCATAGTGTACTTTGAGATGTGCTACCATAGTGTACTTTGAGATGTGCTACCATAGTGTACTTTGAGATGTACTACCGTCGTGTACTTTGGGATGTGCTACGACAGTGTACTACTTTGAGATGTACTACCATAGTGTGCTTTAAGATGTGCTACCGTCGTGTACTTTGGGATGTGCTACGACAGTGTACTACTTTGAGATGTGCTACCGTCGTGTACTTTGGGATGTACTACGACAGTGTACTACTTTGAGGTGTACTACCGTCGTGTACAACAATGAGATGTGCTGTGATACTGTAGGTGTCAGGTCAAAGGTCATGCCAATGGACATCACTCTGTAGCGCTCAGGGGTCGTGCACCGTCGCGTTCAAAGATCGCACCGTCGTATTCAAGGATCGTACCATCGCACGTAAAAGATCGTACCGTCGTGCGTACGGATCGTATTGTCGCACTTAAGGAATCGTACCGCCGTGCCTAAGGATCGCACCGTCTCGTGTTTCACGATCGTACCATCGCACGTAAAAGATCGTACCGACGCGTTCGAGGGGTCGTACCGTCCGTCGCGCTCAACGGTCGTACTGCAATGCTTCACGACCCCATACCACATCCATCCTCCCACAAACAACACTTGCCCCCACCCCCCTTACCCTCACTCTCTCTCTCTCTCTCTCTCTCTCTCTCTCCACATCCCCTCGCCGCTAACGAAGCCAACGAACCACTCTCAACTCTAACCCCCCCCACATCCCCCCCCCCCCCCGCTCGTCCGACAGACACGTCACTCGCCTCCATAAAGCACTCCCGCCTGGCCTGACCTCCTGTCGGCAAAATAACAACCAATGAACGCGACGAGGGGGTTAATAAAAAAAAAAAAAGTGGGGGTGAGGGTGTCAACAAATATTCAATGTGGAACTGGGTCGCGCGTCAATTTTTCCCCTTCCCTCCCTCACTCCCTCCCCCAACCCCCCGTCGTAAAATCATCTCGCCAAAGTAACTAAATTGAGGGGCAACGCTAGTTAGGCCGTAGACACAGGCGAGTAATTAGCTCTAGTAAAAGAGGACATGGCAAATACGGCGCCCTACTGTCATTGTAATCTCCCTAAATCACCTTGTTCACCGGGACCAACCACCCTTAAGATCCACGCCGGGTGGTGATCAACGGCCACTGCTCAATCAACGACTCGCTACGTCATCAAATATTAATCATCACGCTTCCACGTCATTACATGTAATCTCAAAACTGGAGAGAACATGTGATTAATACTCGAATCACCATGATTAAAAAATAATCAAATATAATGAAGATGATCATCGTTAACTTGATTTTATTTAATTATAATCAAGTTAATCTGATGATCAATATGTAGAACATGCTTGCAAAGGGGCTCTTCTCTAACCCCGGGGCCTAGTGTCTGACCATCTACAACCCCTCTGGCGAAGATTGGACCAAGCATGCCTCCTGCACGTACTCCAGCAAAAAAAAAAAAAAAAAAATCTAAAAGAAAACGGGGTGTTGCCATCGACGACGACGAAGAAAATGGGGAGAGGGAGGGGGACGGGCGAATGTGCCCCGCATACAGCACAATATCAATTTCTCCAGTGTTGCTTCCACCACTGGGGGCGCCCCGCCCACACTAATAGCGAGCTGTGGCGTCCGCCCCGGGCCCGTTGTTAGGAGAAAGTTGTGTTTGAGGAAGTGAGAAGCCCCAAAGGGTAGCCCCGAGGTGTGTGGGGCGGGGGGGTGGTCACTAATTTTCCCAGGCCCAACTATGGACGAGTGGAAATCGACGTGTGTATAATATATATATATATATATATATATATATATATATATATATATATATATATATATATATATACATATATTCCTAAGGATCCACGGGGAAATGAAACACAAGTTCCCAAGTGCACTTTCGTGTAATAATCACATCAGGGGAGATCCTTTCCAATCATATATATATATATGTATGTATATACATGTGTATGGGGGGGGGGGGGTTGGGCCATTTCTTTCGTCTGTTTCCTTGCGCTACCTCGCAAACGCGGGAGACAGCGACAAAGTATTAAAAAAAAAAAAAAAAATATATCATTCAAATTCAGCAGTAATATTTTCTAATATACCTTGCTAATGAACGGATACACACGGGATTGGATTCACGTGGTAAATATCTTCTATATATTGTGATATTTGGATAAAGATAAATTAACGAGACATAATGATGCATGGCAGGTCATTAGAGGCTTAATCACATGCACGGATCATGGAAGTACAGGATAAACATACACGTGTGTACACGTTCCTGGGAAACAGAAGGTCATACAAAGGATAGAATATACATGCGGCAAAATGGCGCGCGCGCGCACACACACACACACACACACACGAAGCCTGTGCGCCCACCAAAAACCCAATTAGCCACGGACGCACACAACAAGAACGGACATGGACGGAAACTATATACAATGTCCGAACAAACACGCCCATGACGCCACCTTGCATACGTATGCGTCCATTTGCGGACCCGCGTCACATACGCACGCGGTATACGCGATGTACATATACAGTATGCATAACCACCGAAGTATGACAGGATATACCAAAAACGATGTATAACACAGGATATACATCATCCAAGGTGGACGACAGAGGGGGTATATACATGATGTGCAATAGGTCATACGCCATACACGATGTATAACAGGTTATATACACCATACACGATGTATCAACAGGCTATACGCCATACACGATGTATCAACAGGCTATACACCATACCACCTACATCACACAGGGATGTATATACAACACACACTGTACAGCGAAGGGGGCATGCGCCACGCACAGAGCGCAACAGAGGATAAACATACACACACCATCATCATACATGATGTATTACACACAGGATGTGTACCACACCTCCTTCAGCACGAACCCTCCCAAACACCAAGACGACCGTGAGAAGTCCTCGGCGCCCCTCCGTCCCCTTCCGCGTCAGGACTCTTTGAAATTACCCGCTGACGGTGCGCAATGTCCTTCACGACCTGCCCCCCCCCCCCCTGCAGGATCCCTCCCTCCCTCTCCTCCCACTGGCAGGAGCGCGCCCTTCTAACTCCAGCCCCCGCCTCCCTGCCCGCCCACCCCCCGTCCAAAGGCAGCTCTTCGTATCCCTGCTGGGCCCAAAAGGCCCTCCGCTCACGAGATCGCCAAAGAACGCTGACCGAACTGGACTTCGAAGTCACTCGACCGTCGTCCAGACCACACGACTCAATGCTGAGATCGCACGAACGTTTCCCGAAATAACGTTCCAAAGGACACCTGTGTGTGTGTGTGTGTGTGTGTGTGTGTGTGTGTGTGTGGTGAGATACCGCAAGAACGTTGACGGAAATGCTCTTCGGGGAGAGAGACTCTCCAAAAATGAACCTAAGGCCTCACAGAACGTTGATTTCGAAAGTGCGTTCTTACCGCACTGCACTTCGAAGTTCACTCCAACGTCCGAAGGCGCCAGTAACACGATGTCTCTATTCGAGTCGACAGTCTAGCCGCTCAGTGACGTATATGTATATATATATACATCTGGACTCCATATCTAAAGTGGATTTCAGTGACTTTGCGTCAAAAGGGCAGAAGACATACTCTATCCTGACTTGGAGTCGAGGACACTTCGAGTCTTCGAGTTTACCTGAAGTGCAGACTCGAAGTCAATTAGATTCAGAGAGTTTACTAGGAGTGTATACTAGCATAATCTAGTTTACTAAGAGTGTATCCTAGCATAATCTAGTTTACTAGGAGTGTATACAAGCAAAAAAAAACATAACATTTTCTAAAAGTCGGAGCTAAAGAATATTCAAAAAACGAAATGTAGAAAAAAAAGGTCAACTCAAAAATAAGATAGACGAGAGAGAGAGAGAGAGAGAGAGAGAGAGAGAGAGAGAGAGAGAGAGAGAGAGAGAGAGAGAGAGAGAGAGAGAGGCTGGTCTGGACATGGCATATGAGGGAGGGAGGATGACAGTACAAAGGCACAACAGTCCGTAAGGGTGAAAGGCAAGAGCTTGACCAAACGGAGGCGTGAGCCTTGAGGGTAACGACCGCATAACACGCTACATACAACACAGCCCGCGTTCTTCTGCGAATCGTCATTACGAAAGAAAACGAAGGAACGAGATTAGATACACACACACACACACACACACACACACAAGACCACGTCAGCAACCTCGGCAAACACGTCTCTAATCTCGCAAAACACAAAAGAAATAACGTGTGTGGGGGGAAAAAAAAAGAAAGAAAACGTAAGAACAAGAGCAATTTTCCATTTTTAGCGACTTTACTCCACCTTCCCCAACCCCCCACCCCCCACAGGAGCCCTGCCCCCGCCCCTCCTCCTCCCCCCAACCCACATCCTTTCCCCACCCCCTACCTTCCCTCCCCCTGCTCCCGTCCGTCTGTTGAACTATGACCTTCGTATTGTTGGGGGAGGAGCAGCGGGAGGGAAGGGGAAGGGGGCACACGCGAGGAGAAAAGGGTTTACCCTGGTGATGTTGAGCCCACCTGGTCACCCAGGGGAAGGGGGCACGTGGTGATGAAGAGCCCACCTGGTCACCCGGGGGAAGGGGGCACGCGGGGATGTTGAGCCCACCTGGTCACCCGGGGGAAGGGGGCACGCGGGGATGAAGAGCCCACCTGGTCACCCGGGGGAAGGGGGCACGTGGTGATGTTGAGCCCACCTGGTCACCGGGGGAAGGGGTACGTGGTGATGAAGAGCCCACCTGGTCACCAGGGGAAGGGGTACGTGGTGATGAAGAACCCACCTGGTCACCGGGGGAGGGGTACCTGGTGATGTTGAGCCCACCTGGTCACCGGGGGAGGGGTACCTGGTGATGTTGAGCCCACCTGGTCACCCGGGGGAGGGGTACCTGGTGATGTTGAGCCCACCTGGTCACCAGGGGAGGGGTACCTGGTGATGTTGAGCCCACCTGGTCACCAGAGGAAGGGGCTACCTGGTGATGTTGAGCCCACCTGGTTACCAGGGGAAGGGGCTATCTGGTGATGTTGAGCCCACCTGGTCACCAGTAGAAGGGGCTACCTGGTGATGAATCTCCCACATGGTCACCAGTGTGTGGGGTACCAGGTGATGAAGAGCCCACCTGGTCGCCAGGAGAAGGGGCTAGTACCTGGTGATGAAGAACCCACCTGGTCACCTTAAAAACCACCTACCAAAACAACTCGTCTCTGGCATGGTCAATCTTCACAAGTTATTTCAGGCAGGTAAGGCAGCGCTTCGCGTACTGCTCCTCTTTCCCTCCCACACCACAACTTTCCACCCCGACCCCCTCACACTCCACACACATTATAACCACCTCACACACCCTCCCCTGGCCACTACCACCCCACCACACCGCCGGATCTACCTCCCTAAATCCCCCTAATTCCAGTCAGGTCAGTGTTTCCAGCAGGACTTCCGCGGGGTCATAAAATACGAGCGGACAACAAGACCCACACACACACACACACACACACACGCACAAAATATCTTGCAAACATATATTTTTTCCCTCTTTTCGTCTCGGTACAGTCTGTCCCCGCTGATTGCATCGATACCCACGTCCATTTTCCAATTCATTACCCAATCTAATTTACCAGCAAGTCAATACCAACACTGCATCAGGCCCATTAAAAGTTTACAATTAATCCACCTCATTACCATGGTCCGAATTTTCGCATTCCGTGGGTCATTTATCGCCAGCAACGCAGCCCAGTGTTCATTAGGGCCTCCGTTTCCATTAAGCTTCCTAAGGGCTCGGGGAGTTTTCCAGATTAAGGGTGGTGGTAAGGGCGGGGACGTGCCCTAAGGCCCTGGCGACACAAAGGTGGTGTCCTCCTCCACTCTGTGATGCGGAGAGAATAACAGGAGAGCTATGGGTCCTGGAAGACGAGGGAAGAACGCCTCTGGATCACCATGACCCAGGTCTTGTTTGGGTAAGGTCCTCCGATACGGCGGGGATGTGGGGGAGGACGAAAAAGAGGAGGAAGAGGAGGAGGACGTGGGGGACGCGCCGTGGGATAGGGCGTGGGAAAGGCCCTCGGGACAGACTGACAAGCACCTCAGCATCATCGGATCAAGGGCGCGCCACTTTTCAACAGCGGTGGTGGATGGGTAGGGCCGCCCCCAGCCGACACCACCACACGCAGCAGGTCTGGAGAAAACCCATAGGGTCAGCGAGAGCCAACATAGCCAGCTAAGGTTCCTCACGCCCAATCAAGACGGATCACCTGAGCATCAGGCTGACGAACATGCAGGTCCAACATCCTCCTGATGGTGTGAATGGCTCGAGACGGTAGCTCTGAGGGGCCCCCAGGCCATAACACCACCCACAAGGGGGGAAAACGCAGGGGGAAAGGATATGTCTCAGTTGCCGAATAAGGTCGAGTACAAGGATGCGACAGGATGCGACGGAGGAGCAAAGCTATCCTCACTGCCCCAGATGTGATCGAGGATCACACATACGGCGAGGGAGGGCAAGGAAGAGGAAGAAGGGTAAACGGGACAGAGGGAGACGCGATCCAACGCGGGAATGGAAACGCTGCGACTAAACTGATATGAAGTGCTGGGACGAATGGTGATCGTCCGGCATGCATGGTCAGTGACAGCAGAGTGAACCAGGGGCGTAGGGACATGAGTGTGAGGCTAGGGTGTAGTGTGCTGGCAGGGCCGTGTTGTTCAGGGGGGGGGGATATGTGTATAGCGGTGCAGGGGTGTAGCGAGAGGTGGGTAAGTGGCAGCGAATCGTGTGTAGTTATGCAAGGGTGTCGTGCGAGGTATGTAAGGGCAGGGAGTGTCGTGCGTAATGGTACAGGGGAGTAATGTGAGGTGTGTAGGGAGGAGTGAGGCGGGTGTAGAGCAGCAGGAGGGGTGTAGCGTGAGACCCGGGTGTTGTAGCGGTGCTGGGGGGGAGTGTGGCGGCGGGGTCTGAGCCGGTTGACGACCAGCATCAGTCTCCACTATGAGTGTGTCGCACTGCCGTCCATCTCCCGTCCCATGGGATCCCAGCACGTTCCCACTCACACACACACACACACACACACACACCACACACACACCACAACCACGTCATCCATACCCACGTTCCACCACTGGCGCCCATGGTACCCCTACACCACCAACAACCACTTCTGTACCACTACCTACAGTAGCAACGCTGTGCCACTAACCCCAGTAGCGCCACTGCACCATACCACCCCCCCAAGTGCCACCACCACACCACTGTACCACAGTAGCACCACTGGACTGAGCCACATGGCTACAGCGTCGCTACACACCCTCTAGCTTACTTATACTGCGTGGGAGACGGACACCCCGTCGCACACCTTGGGGAAAAGGGGGGCTGTGTACACACCCCTCCCCCTGGGGCTCATCCCCGAGGTCCTCGGGCCCTGGGGACTGGACGAGGTTAAGCACCTTGGAAGTCACAACCCTGGGGAGACATCTGAGGGGGGAGGGGAGAGATATCCTTCTCCCTGGGGGATGAACACAGGGAGATATCTACGAGACACCCCCTCCTTCTGGGGCGATAAACCAAGGACGTCATCTCTGGGGAGGAATCTGGGGGAGAGACCATCCCTCCAGAAGACAAGTATGAGGGTATACCCCACTCTGGGGAGACATCCTGGGGGATGAACCACCCACAGGATGAGGTGGGTTCTTTAAACTTAACCCAAAACCTGAAGGACTTTGACTACTTCTCAAGAGGTGAGTAGACGCACTCACGTATCAGCAAACGCACTCGGGTACCAGCAGACACACTCACGTACCAGCAGATACACTCAAGTACCAGCAGACACACTCAAGTAACAGCAGACACGCTCAAGTATCAGCAGACACACTCAAGTAGCACCAAAGGACACAAGTTGTAACCCCCTCCCAACACACTCCAGACCCCTCATCCCTTCCACAGCAGAACTACGTCTCCCCCTCCCTTATTACCCCGCCTCCCTTCCTCAACCCAGCCAGTAGATGGTCGTAGATGGCAGTAGATTCGTAGATGACAGTAGATTCGTAACCACGACACCTGGAAACACTGTGGGGTTGGTTGGCTGTGTTATTACACCTCACACTCCACGACCACCCTCATCCTCCAACCTCCCAACCTCACACTCCACTACCACCCTACCCCATCCCACTTTTACCTTCCCCCCCGCAATGGCCCAACCCGTCCACTACAACCCCCTACAACCTACCCCCTCCCTCCCCCCTCCTCATCCAACACATAACCCTCAGGCCTCACACCTCGGAGCTATGTTTAATTTTCCCAGAGCAAAGCTTAGAAGGCATTCGGGGATGGTGTGTGTGTGTGTGTGTGTGTGTGTGTGTGTGTGTGTGTGTGTGTGTGTGTGTGTGTGAATGTACTTCAAGTCTCTTTCCACGCCGGGATCCGTGTGTACATAGATGCGCACACATGTGTGTATAGTCACTGGGCATTTAAAGCACAGTCACGGGGCAGTTCACGGCGTCGTCCGCATCCCACACACACACACACACACTCGGAACTGGCGGCTTGGCTGGCCTCTCCCACGCACCATCAGTCGAGGGAGAGAGACAGCGGAACACGGTTTGCCGACCGTCATGCTCTCTCTCTCTCTCTCTCTCTCTCTCTCTCTCTCTCTCTCTCTCTCTCTCTTAGGAACAGATAGAGTAAGCCTAGGCATGGGCAAATGGGCCTCGCCCCCACCCCATCTCTCTCTCTCTCTCTCTCTCTCTCTCTCTCTCTCTCTCTCTCTCTCTCTCTCTCTCTCTCTCTCTCACGTGGTGAGCGCTACTGAGCAAAGCCCACGTCACGAACGATCCCCAGGGAAAGCATTTCCACCCCCCCCCCCTACAACCCACCCAACTCCCCCTTAAACTTGCCCACCGACACACACACACACACACACACACACACACGTCAATTACTGGTGGGGGTGTGGGGATCGAACCCCTTGCATCTGCCACGCGGCTGCAAGCGATCCGAGGCCAATCTTGTGGCCCCTAAGTCCTGGGGGCAACACGACTCCTCTCCCACCTCTCTCTCTCTCTCTCTCTCTCTCTCTCTCTCTCTCTCTCTCTAACCCTCTCTCTCTCTTCCCCCCCACCCCAACACACACACACACACACACACACACGTGGGAATCAATGTGTACATGGAATCCTAAACGCACATGAAGCACTGTGTGTACGTTCAAGGATGTGCATCAAGTTATCATATGTACGTAATGTACTACAGTCACACTGTACACACAGGAGCGTACATGGGAAAGCCACATGTACTCAAATGTGCTGCAACCGTACATGCGTACACAGGATCCTGGTGCTGACGACGCGACGCGAAGACGTCAACAACAAAAAAAAAAGCAGAACAAAAAAACAAAAACAAATGAGAAGCGACAAAAGGGAAAAAGGGAATAACTCGTGGCGTCTGTTGATCACACACAGGGAGGAGGAGGAAGAGGGCCAGGCCACCATGTACTACACATTAAGATGCGAAAATGATAAAAGCGCGCGCGGAGAACAAGAGACAACGATGAGTAATCGAGGAAGAGAGAGAGAGAGAGAGAGAGAGAGAGAGAGAGAGAGAGAGAGAGAGAGAGAGAGAGAGAGAGAGAGTAATAACATTAATTGATCTACAGCTAATAAAGCACACTATAAACAGAGGAGAAAGACACAGAAGGCAATTAAACCACGAACAGAAGCGATTGGGAAGGGAGAGGGGGGGGGGGAGAAGACTGTGAGAGAGAGAGAGAGAGAGAGAGAGAGAGAGAGAGAGAGAGAGAGAGAGAGAGAGAGAGAGAGAGAGAGAGTTCGACACCAAGGGAAGGTGTTTGCAGATCCACGTACATACAAACCCCCCCCCCCCGTGCTTTAACGCGCCTTTGTTAAGCACAGCTCTCTCTCTCTCTCTCTCTCTCTCTCTCTCTCTCTCTCTCTCTCTCTCTCTCTCTCTCTCTCTCTCTCCTTCCCTTAAGTTTCCACCTTATAACACCCCCTCATTCCCCTTCTCCTAAGCGTCAAAACCTTTTCCCTCCTCTTTTCCTCCTCCTCCTCCTCCTCTTCTCTCCCCCCACCCCCTCTTCAGACTCTCTCCCAACCCCCTCCCCAACCTTCTCCCCTCACCCCTCCTCAACCTTCTCCCCTCACCACCCCTCCCAACCTTCTCCCCTCACCCCTCCTCACATAACCCTGGGGCTGGCGTTGGGGGTGGAGGCTAGTAACGTGCCCCTTAGTTTGTTTACATTCTTCGTCTGGAGCCCGTGTGGGTATACGGCGGGGGGGGGGGGGGGGGGGGGATACGGTGGGGTGTGTGTGTGTAGGTATACCTTAGGGTGAGTGTGTGGGTGTATACGGTGGGGTGAGTGTGTGGGTGTATACTGTGGGGGTGAGTGTGGGTATAATGCGGTGGGGGGGTGAGTGTGGGGATGTATATAGCTCGGAAACTGCGCAACTTTCCGTATATACACATATATATATATATATATATATATATATATATATATATATATATATATATATATATATATATATATATATATTACACCAAAACACAGGCATCTTACTTGATTATTATTATCATCATTATTATTATCATTATCATCATTATCATTATTATCATTATCATTTTCATTATCATTATCATTATCATCATTATCTCTCCAGCTTTTTGTGCCACGAGGACACAGCGTCGTTGTTGTAAATTGTAAAAAAAATTGTAAAATATATCATAACTGGAGGTAAATCATACATATCTCTTATGAGCCACACTGCTGTAAATCGCTGTATTACGCCTCGGAACTGTATCCTTGTAAAATATACAATGCTGCACGTAAATACAACATGTAAACACCCAAGTTCCGATTTTTATTTACAACCCAAGAGTTGTAAGAAACCACCTGACCTTACACGACGTTGCAAGCAGCTGTAAACAGCTGTAAACAATGGTGGGTTTACGGGAGGCTAGCCACACCCTCATTACCTTCCCCAGGGCCTTAAACAAGTGTAATTTACACAATCCCGTGTTAGTAAACGGTTTGGGGCCAGGTGTAAACGCCCAGTGGCGCAAGGTGGGCCAGCAGTTCAAATATTTGCACCACGGAACGTAACACTTTCTAAGGAAAGTCCTACACCTTAGATGCTCAGTGCACCGGGTGTACGGGGGTGGTGGGTGTACGGGGGTGGTGGATGTACGGGTGTAGTGGGTGTACGGGTGGTAGATGTACGGGGGTGGTGGGTGTGCGGGTGTACGGGGAACAGCATGTTGCGCGTCGAAAATAGTAAAACAAGATTTGAAGAGGAGGAGGAGGAGGAGACGTAGAAGAAGGAGAAGAAGAAGAAGAAGAAGAAGAAGAACAAGAACAAGAACAAGAAGAAGCCCTTCCGTACGTCCCGGTTCTTCCACTCTGTTCACCATCTGTTCACCAACGATCACCACCTGTTCATCTTGTTCGTATGTTCATCCCTTTCTTCAGCCCCCTGTTCACCCAATTCGTTTCGCCATCTGTTCGCTCCTGCGTCCCGTTTCTGTTCGTTCCTTTCGTTCCACGTCCGTTCATCCCTTTGTTCAGCGTCTGTTCCTCCCTCTGTTCACCGCATGAAAACCAAGGATACAGCAGGGTTACCCTCGCCTGCAAATAAAAGTCCTGTGTCGCTTCCAATTCTCCCTGGCAATGATGACGTGCAAAGAGGGGGAGAAGAGGTAGGAGGAGGAGGAGGGGGTCGACTCTGAACACAGGGAACGGCTAGTTGTGGCTTCTGGAACTGGTTGTTAAGGGTCGTTAAAGGGGGGTGTGTGTGGGGGGGCAGTCGTCTAACAGGTGGTTACAGAGAAGAACTCCTGTTCAACAGCAGTAATGACCAGGTGGAGTGTGTTATCTGTGCCTGCAACAAGAGGGAGGAAGGGACGGAGGGAGGTTGGGGGCTGTTCTACGATGGCTGTTCCAGCTTGGTCTTCGAGTCTGCAACAAGGGGGGGGGTGTCGTTTGTTCTCACTGGCAGTTAAGGCTGTGGTTCCGGGTGGGTGGGGGGGGGGGGTTAATCACGGCGACAACAGCCATTCCACTCAAAAGGGGTCGAGCGTCGCGCCGTCCGAAGGGTAAAGACGTCGCACTCCAAGGGGTTAAATCGTCGCACTCAAGGGGTTAAATCGTCGTACTCAAGGGGTTAAATCGTCGCGCTCCAAGGGGTTAAATCGTCGCACTCAAGGGGTTAAGTCGTCGTACTCCAAGGGTTAAGTCGTCGCACTCAAGGGGTTAAATCGTTGTACTCAAAGGGCTGAACCACCGAACTGAAATGGGTCAAAATGTAGTGTTAAATTGTCCTTATTAAAGGGTTAAGTCGTCGTATTCAAGGGGTTAATTCGTCGTGCCCAAGGAGTTAATTCGTCGTGTTCAAAGGGTTGAACAATCGTAATGAAAAGGGTCAAACTGTAGAGTAAAATTGCCCTTATCTTGAACCATCGTGCTGAAAAAGGGTCAAACTGTAGTGTTAAATTGCCCTTATTAAGGGGTTAAGTCGTCACACCCATCAAAAGGGTTAAATCGTCGTACTCAAGGGGTTAAATCGTCGTACTCAAAGGGTTAAGTCGTCGCACTCAAGGGGTTAAATTACCATATTGAAGGTGTTAAAAGGAGATGAGGTCCGGAAACCTTTGCGTATTCCCATCTAACTTGGAAAAGCTGCGGATTTTTCCAGACCCCACTTCACCTCACGCCAAAGGGTTTTCGGTCCGACGTTTTTATATAACCAGGAGGTATGGATCCCAGGCCAGGTCAAACACCGATCTCGTAAAGCAAACACATTTTCGATTCGTTGAAGATTTACGAGTACCCACGTTCGAACCTCGCTTTCGGCAGGCCCTACCGACCTGCTTTTACTCCCTTATCGCCGTCTATGAAAGACCTCCAGCTGGTCTCTGGCGGAAAACCTGGTCATAGACCATCAGGTCTTGTGTTATCTGTCCTTCCCATATACTGTCCCTCCAGCAGATAACCTGGTCATAGACCATCAGGTCTTGTGTTATCTGGCACTCCCATGTACTGTCCCTCCAGCAGATAACCTGGTCATACACCATCAGGTCTTGTGTTATCTGTCCTTCCCATGTACTGTCCTCCAGCAGATAACCTGGTCATAGACCATCAGGTCTTGTGTTATCTGTCCTTCCCATGTACTGTCCTCCAGCAGATAACCTGGTCATAGACCATCAGGTCTTGTGTTATTTGGCACTCCCATGTCGTCTACACTCCCTATTAAAAGTCGTGCGAGTTTACGACCACGAAGTTCCTCCCCTCCTCCCCCACAGGTCGTGACTCAGAGAAAACCCGTTCTCTCCCCCTTCCCCTTTCATCCCACCTATGACGTCACGACGCCAGGTTCCGGTGCATAACAATTTACCCCGGGCGTCATTACCGGGGGTTCTGGGATGTTTACCGGTACACTCCGTTAATCACATTCCTTCCTCCTCCTCCTTCACCTCCACCCACCGTTGTATACACTCCCAGGTACACACACACATCTCGTCGTGTATACACCACTTGCCACCGACCCACATAATAACCCTTGACCCACGACCTTGAACAACAGGGGGGGAATACAAACGGGGTTTACCCCTTTCCTAGAAGGGGGGGGGGTTCTTTTAGACCCGTTCCGTCCCTTTACCCCTTTACCTAGCCAAGGAGATCAGTGTGACCCATATGTACGCATCCCCAAAGGGGGTAAATCAAGGGGAATGGAGAGGTGTACATAGGGGGTAAATTGCAGGAGGAGCCATTTGAAGACATGGTTTTACAGAGCCGAAATGGGGTAAGAACAGCACTTAAATACCGATCCTTCTAAGGGGGGTGTCTACCCAAAGGGTAAGAAACCTAATGATAAAAAAAGGGGTTTCAAGGATGGAATCTGCTTAGATAAATGGGTATAAAGGGGAGAGATAAGGTTGGGTAAGGAGGGCATGAAGGTAAGGTGGTGGCAGGTCACACCGGAGGCAGGAGTGGGTAATGAGGACAGAGCACCTAATCTGAGGCCAATGGCGTGTGAAGGAGCGAGGCGAAAGAAACCTGTCATCGCCTCCTTCTGGAAACTCATATCAGCCAACGACGCTAGTGTAAGTGTGTGTGTGTGTCTAGCAGGGTGCGTGGTGGTGGTGGAGGAGGAGAAGAGGAGTGCGGTTGAAGTGCGTGTTGGCGAGGACCTGTGTCCGAACATCTGGGCTATCCTCTCCCTCCAACCCCCTCTCTCATATCAACCACCATCGTTCTCCAACACAACACACACACACACACACACACACACACACCCCACCCTCACCAACCAACCTCCCCCACACCTCTCCTCTCCTCTCCCCCAATCGACCATCGAGGCCACAGACGACCTTCTAAGGCCCCGTCAGAGGTCACAGGTCACGACCCTATTCCCAAGACCTCTCCCTTTCCTGGGCAACCGAACAATTTGTAAGTTCGCGCGGGGCCTTGTTTTGACATCACGTTTCGCTGTTCTTGTTGTTCTATGCATCTCATTATGCCGGCATTTAACCCCCCCCCCCCCGAACCCCGACCCTCGGGCACGACACTAACGACCCCTCAGCTCGGCACGACGACACGAGGGTCACGACCCCCTGAACATGGCTGTCCTGCCCTCTGACCCTGAGTCTTGGGAGGGTCAAACGCCAGGGCCATCGTACCCAATGGTCGTGCCGTCGTGCTCAAGGGTCGTACCGTCCTGACCAAGGGTCGTGCCGTCGTGCTCAAGGGTCGTACCGTCGTCCTACCAAGGGTCGTGACGGCGTGCTCAAGGGTCGTAACGTCTTATCCAAGGGTCGTACCGTCCTATCCAAGGACGCCTATTATTAAGAAACCATCAACCAATATCTCTGCCTTCCGTCTACCAATGCACCCACCTACCTACTACCCCGTCTACCTTGCACACCCATCTACCCACGTACATGCCCATCTACCCATCTATCTAGCCTGTCTACTCTCCGCCGCCTCCGACGACCTTAAAATCATCGCTCCAACTCACCTGGAAAAGTGACGCTCTTCGGCGCGTGGTCGCTGATGAAGGAGGCGGTGGTGAGGGCCGCTGCGCGGGGCGCCTCCAACGGCAGGAGGAAGGCCACCAGCGCCAGCACCCTCACCAGGGGCCTCGGCACCAGCTGCAGGAGGAGGTGGGGCGGCGTTCCCTGACCCCGGAACACCAGGGAGCCTCCAAGGAACATCACCATCTGTGGACCATTGTCTGCAAAAGGGAACGACGGAATGGGATAAGGGTCAGTACAGCGGTATCCCTGAGGGATATGGCTACTTAGATACACAGACCACACAGAGACCCCCCCTCTCCCCTGAGGTCCGAGGGAGGTACTCTCTCTCTCTCTCTCTCTCTCTCTCTCTCTCTCTAAGACAGACACGCACACACAAGAGGACATGGTTAATGCACAACACCAAAACAAAAGAAGTTCAAGAAGTTGTTTAACAGAAGAGGAAGTTCAAGAGTGCAAAACTCCCTTCCCCTCACGGTAGAAATAGCTACACACACACACACACACACACACGCATGACATCACATACACACACATATAAGAATACATGCATATACATTTATATATACAAACATACTAGCATATACTATGTCGATGAATTGTACACACTGCATGTTCCACACCCGCCTCCACATACCCATAGATAAATGTTCTCTATTCATATTATCACCGAAATGCTTCGTCTATGTATATCTAAAGAATAGATATCTTTATCTACAACTCCTTTCCTAATGATAAGGGAGGATAATAAGCACAGCAACATCACAGGGAACTACACTGAGGGAATTGAAATACAGTCCAATCCTCTTTGATGTCCTTTTCTTCCACTGCTTTTGAAATGGAACTGGAAACCTTTTCAGTAGTGTTAAGGCCACACAACCTGGCTTAGATTACAGAGGGGGGGTGGGTGTGTGACACGCGTGTGTGTGTGTGTGTGTGTGTGTGTGTGTGTGTGTGTGTGTGTGTGTGTGTGTGTGTGTCTTACGCTGGTAACACATTATCACACTCGGGTTTCAGTCGAGAGGAGACTTCAAAATGAGAACGACACATTTAAAAAAAAAAAAAAAATAAAGGACCATTATCCCACTTGGAATAATTACTCTAAAGCTATTAAAAAACACTGTTAATTACAGGAGAATAATAAGTACCCATTTTCGTGTCATAACAGAACAAGAAAAAAAAAAGGCAGTTTTAATCATACTACAGTATCTCTCGTCAATCTAAATGACCAGAACAGCATTCGACGTTTTTTTTAACGAAAATAACATGCGACAGTTTAAACAGTGTAGGTTTATAATACATACAAATACTAGGCATTTAAAGTCCACGATGCATCAGTTTGAACAGCCTTTAAACATTCGTCCGTTTAAACTGGGTAAGAAACTGGCATTCTGATACATTTATAAATTTCGACAGTATGACCTGGGCAGTTTAAATGTGAGAACCATTCAGCTGTGTCAATAAATGAACAAAAAAAAAGGCCAGATAAACCAGCAGTTTGATCATTCAGCCTATTTAAACCCTACTAGAAAACAATCAATGGGCAGTTTTAATATTGGATCACCCCCAGGGCAGTTTCGAGTACCGTGCTCAAGGG
Source organism: Panulirus ornatus (assembly GCF_036320965.1). Lineage (NCBI taxonomy): Eukaryota > Metazoa > Arthropoda > Malacostraca > Decapoda > Palinuridae > Panulirus > Panulirus ornatus. The sequence goes on along the minus strand of NC_092272.1, from coordinate 3,509,744 downwards.
TTTAAATACAAGAGTGTGAGGTGGCTCAGAAGACCTTCATACGTGAGGAGGAGGTGGGGGGGACGAGAGAGAGCACCCTCATAAGACCATGTGGTCTTCACGGCTCTAGTGGGCTTGGGGGGGGGGGGGGGCAAACACAAACAACCCGATGGATCACGGACCATCTTGGCCTGAAGGCTAAGAGAGGGAGAGAGTGGGGGGGGTCAGAGACAAGCCCCTGTAGCTAAAGGTTTTATCACTACCACCACATCGCCACAGCTACCACAGCTTCTACCACACTACCACTACATCGACGACCACACTACCATCCCATCTACTACCACCACATCTACATCTACCACGACACTACCACGAATATTACTACCACACTACCTCTACTTCTACCACTACTACTACCGAACCACCACCACCACAACCGAAAATGTAACCGCTTACAGCCACCACTAACCACAGCCACCACATCTCCCAGCGCACCACCACCACCTCCTCCTACCACCGCACCACAGTGCCCCCAGCCAAGGCTGTACGATACTGTTCTACGACGCCATTAAAACCTCATACGTCTCGTACCCCATTTTCCCCCCATGGGCGTCAGAAGGCGAAGCAATTCTTTGATGGAGAAGACGGTAATTTGCATAAAGGAGCAGCATCCTCCACCATCATCCCCCCCACACAACCCCTTCCCCTCCCCCCATCCAATCATCCCACCTTCTCTTATCTGTTTCACACGAAACTCCCAAATGCACTACATTACAGCTGTATCTCAATCGCTGGGTGGGCGTCCACGGTGTTGCAGATACAGCAAATACAGGAACAATAGCCCTTGGATACAGCGAATACAGGAATACTAGCCCTTGGATACAGCGAATACAGGAATACTAGCCCTTGGATACAGCGAATACAGTAATACTAGCCCTTGGATACAGCGAATACAGTAATACTAGCCCTTGGATACAGCGAATACAGTAATACTAGCCCTTGGATACAGCAGATACATAAATACTCGCCCTTGGATACAGCAAATACATGAATACCAGCCCAAGATACAGCAAATACATAAACACGAACCATTATGTACACGTAAATACACATTATCTATCTTGTAACACCGAAAAAAAAGTTAAGATGTGAAATTTTAACGAAAATCCATTACATATGCAAAACATCACCCCCACCCCACCCCCTCACCCCTTCTTACAGGAGGGGACTAATCACTATAATCTAATTATAGACCCAATTAATCCCGCCATATAATTTGCACCTCCAGTCACCCCTGACGCACGCCTTCTTCTCGAGTGGTGCTGGAAATTGGGGAAATGTTATTAGATTAAACGTGGGTTGGGGGTGATGGGGTGATGGGGGTGATGGGGTGATGGGGGTGATAGAACGTCTGGCGTCATCTAAATCGCCAAGGTTCTTCCCTCGTGTGTGTGTGTGTGTGTGTGTGTGTGTGTGTGTGTGTGTGTGTGTGTGTGTGTGTGTGTGTTTTCATACGCATTCGCCATTTCCCGCGTTAGCGGGGTAGCGCGAAGAACAGAGGACTGAGCACTAGAGGGAATATCCTCACTTGGCGGGGGAAGGTGCCTCCCTTCCCCCCCCCCCGCACCCACCTCATCAATCTCCTCCTCCTCCTCCTCCTCCTCCCGCTTCATAAGGGCCCACTTACCACAGCCCCTTCAAACCCTAACTGACGCCTTCCAATGTCTCCCACTTCCTCTCTCTCTCTCTCTCTCTCTCTCTCTCTCTCTCTCTCTCTCTCTCTCTCTCTCTCTCTCTCTCTCTCTCCCACCCATTTTTGTAAAACACCCCTCATGCTAACAGGTGCCCCTTCCACACCCCTCATAACCTCCCCCTCTCCCTCATATTTCCCCTCCCCCCTACCCCCTATCTAACTCACACCCCACACACACACACACCCTTTATCCCTCACCCTCACTCACTCTCTCTCTCTTCCAAACTCCACACCCTTTGTCTCCAACATTCTCTCTCTCTCTCTCTCTCTCTCTCTCTCTCTCTCTCTCTCTCTCTCTCTCTCTCTCTCTCATCTAATTACCCACACAGGAAAACCCCTAAAACCCGAAACCAAACTACAAACGCTGAAAACCATGATGAAAAAAAAGGGGGTGGGGGAGGGGCCCACACATCACTTTCTCAATATACAGAGAAACATTGACACGCCACACCTGACCACGTAACATGGTCAACAACGAAGACATGTTAAGATATCACGAAACTAACACGCTAACACCGACAGGAGGTTTGGAACATGCTACCCCCCTGCCCCGCGCCACACGCAAGGTTAACACTAGCCAACCAACTCCAAAGACAGGGTGTCCCCCCGACTCTGTAATTTGCATTGTAAATAATTTCAATAAATAGAGAGAGAGAGAGAGAGAGAGAGAGAGAGAGAGAGAGAGAGAGAGAGAGAGAGAGAGAGAGAGTTTTCTCATTATTATTATTATTATCCAGAGGTGCAAAAGGGGAGGAGCAAGACGGACGAAAAAGGGAGGAGGAGGAGGAAGACGGACGAAATGGGGAGGAATAGGAGGAGGAAAACAGACGAAACAGGGAGGAAAAGGAAGACAGACGAATTGGGGATGAGGAGGAGGAAGACGGACGAAATGGGGAGGAGGAGGAGGAGGAAGACAGACGAAAAAGGGGGGCGAAGACGGACGAAAAAGGGAGGAGGAGGAAGACGGACGAATTGGGGAGGAGGAGGAGGAGGAGGCAGACCATCGCAGCCTTGTGCAGTCTTCCTCGTCCACATACTCCTTTCCCACCTCCTCTGAATCAATCAAGGGAGCCATCCACACAAGGCTATTCCCGGCCTGGTAATCAAACTGGCAATTAGTACTATGACGAGAGTAATTATATGCCTTACGGCCGCCACCAACAAAAGTATTTATCCTCTCAGGTTTCAAGAGTCTTAGCCAATGTTTTTCTTCCCTAAGTCCATTCTTAAAGGATCGGCTCCGGAAAAAGTATAGACGAAAAGGTTTCGAAAACCTTCTACGAAAGCTTGGTAGGATTCGGACCCCCAGCTGTTAGAGGGTAGAAGACCTCACAAACCATCGTAAGGTATATGTAAGGTAAGGGCCCCAGACCCAGCTGTGGGAGGGTAGAAGACCTCCCAAACCATTGTAATGTGTATGTAAGGTAAGGTAAGGGCCCCAGACCCAGCTGAGGGAGGGTAGAAGACCTCCCAAACCATCGTAATGTATATGTAAGGTAAGGGCCCAAGATCCAGCTGTGGGAGGGTAGAAGACCTCCCAAACCATCGTAAGGTATACGTGAGGTGCCAGACCCAAGCTCTGGGAGGGTAGAAGACCTCCCAAACCATCGTAAGGTATACGTGAGGTGCCAGACCCAAGCTGTGGGAGGGTAGAAGACCTCCCAAACCACTGTATCACACATTATAGAAAGTGCTGCACCGTATCCCTGTCGGTCTAAATGAAAATGACAATGACATGCTAATAATATATCCGTCCAGACCAAAAAAAAAAAAATATAATCATCACAAAAACCACTACAGCACTAAGTGCACAATTACGTCGAATGATCAACGAGCGAGTGTTGATTACACATTAATCAACACCGCCAATTCAAGTTGTTAGTGTTGTTTAAAAAGCCAAGTTGAAATAACCCGCAGCTCATTAGCCCTCAAAAGTACCCTGCTTAGATCTCCGGTACTTTACAAGCGTATGTGAATACACACGCGTACCCTGAATGAGAGATAGCAAAACACACACACACACACACACACACACACACACACACACACACACACACAACACCATTCATTCACACAACATGATGATAACAATTAGTTCATTCATGAAAAAAAAGAGCTGTGTGTTGCCCCTGGCCACCAGCAGAACCTCCCTCCCTCCCTCTCCTCCTCCTCCTCTCCTCCTCCTCCAAACATTATCTTGAAGCACAACGGACTTAATCCTTCTCCTTCCCCCAAATAGAACGAATCGTGACCTCACTATCGCACTGTTACACCATCACACACACACACACACACACACACACACACACACACACGTACGTATATCTGGCTCCCGCAGTTAACTTTTCCACGAATGTGATGTTTATGAAAGCGGGCCTGCCACTGTCCAGCAACGTATGCAAATTAGCGAGGCAAGCAGCGATGATGACGCGTCTTAATGAGATGGTAAATGCTATTAAGGGTTGCGTAAAGTGTATGTGTTAAAGAGTCCGCCAGCTGTCGTGCTCATGGGTCGCACCGCCGTGCTCAAGGGTAGTACCGTCGTGCTCAAGGGCCGTGCCCTCGTGCTCAAGGGTCGTACCGCCGTGCTCAAGGATCGCACCGCCGTGCTCAAGGGCCGTACCACCGTGCTCAAGGGTAGTACCGTCGTGCTCAAGGGCCGTGCCCTCGTGCTCAAGGGTAGTACCGTCGTGCTCAAGGGCCGTACCCTCGTGCTCAAGGGTCGCGTAATATCCCACCGCCACCCACCAACTCCACCATTCGACCCATCCACCCAAGGATCATCATCAGAATATATATATATATATATATATATATATATATATATATATATATATATATATATATATATATATATATATATAATTCAACCATAATCCCGGTGTTCAACCGCACCCCCTTCTTCCTCGGCCAACAAGCCTGGGAATACGCGAACACGTCTAATTTCTGGAAGGTCACCAGAGGTCACCTCACAATTTCCGACGACCACCATTGGCCAGGGGGCGAGGGGAAGGAGGAGGAGGGTGGATTTCGTGTGTGTGTGTGTGTGTGTGTGTGTGTGTGTGTGTCCCCCTCACCCTCACCCCCGGAGACAATGAGGTCTTCCTAAAGACGGGTCTTCGCTCACCCTCGAATCGAGTGCTTTTTGGCAGGGCGAATCTAACTCCCTGGGAGAAGGCAGCCGGAACCCACCCCACCTCCATGAATGAGGTTAGCTCCCCTTCGCAAAAGGCTTGGGGTAAGGTTATAGCTCCCAGGGGCGATAAACTCACCACTCACCCCCCTTACTTCGAAACAGCCACCTCCCACCACCCACTCTGGGGCGTTTAACTCGCTCGCCTCAACACCCGACCCACACCGGGGCGCTAAAGTCACTCCCCAAGCTCCCTTCCCATCCTGGGGCGCTTAACTCACCCTCCCCACCTCCCTCACCGTTCTCCTCATGTCTCCCCCATCATCATTTCTCCTTTTTCCCCTTCCATCTCACCCCGAGGCATCGTCATACACACTGGCATATACTCCCCCAAACATCCCCTACTGCCTTCTCTACTCCTTCCTCCCCGCCCCATATCATCTCCTCCCCTGCCCCTCGCCTACATCACCCCGAGCCCAGCCACCGTCCCGGACACAGCTGGTCCCATAAACCCCCAACTGAGGGGAACCCTAGCGCCATTCTTGCGCTTGAAAAGGCGAGCTGGGAGTGAACGAGGGCGAGGGGGGGACGGGGAGTAGCTGGCCGCTGGGGTGGGGAGTGGGGAGCGTGAGAACCCGGCACCAGATGGGTCAATCAGCCCCTCCCGGTACGTGGGAGACTCGCCCTCACGGCGCCCGGCAGTGATTTCTGTCAAGATTAGATTACAAGAAAAGGACGGTGGGACTCCCCAGCTGGGGGGGGGGGGGGGGGCGCCTACAGGACCTTGCGTAAGTACGCACACACGAGACGAAGGGGGTCGGGGTGGGGGGTTTACGCGGGAGGGGGGGGGCTTTACGCGGGAGGGGGGTAAAACTCCCCCTCCCCTTACCTTCCATACAGCACAAATAGGTATCCACACACACACACACACACACACACACAGCGAGCTGTTACGCAGCCTGGACGCCCGTCACCGTGACGGTATGTGACGCGAGGCAAAAGGTGTTGGCAATATTACATTGATGCGGTGGGTCGCCTCCCTCACTGCTGTGGCCAGCAAACACACACCCCCCCTTGCCACACAGACCAACGCCCTACACCCGCTCTATCACACACACACACACACACACACACACACACACACACACACACACACACACACACACTGGAGCTGCGAACCATAAATAATAAATTACAATAATAAAAAAAATAGTCGTAATAATAATAATGATGTAAATGCAGACAAAATCTAAAAAAAAAAAATATTCAAACAAAATATTCTCCAGCCCAAAAACATGCACAAACCATTTTCTTTACCAAACCCCTCAACCCGTTTTCCTTACACCAAACACCCCCACTCCCCAATCAACAGTCCTCACCAACCCCAACATTCTCCCCACTCCCTCCCCACCACCACGGGATCATAAATGAACTTCTTTTCTTTCTTTCATACTATCTGCCACTTCCCGCGATAGCGAGGTAGCGTTAAGAACAGAGGACTGGGTCTTTGAGGGAATATCCTCACCTGGCCCTCTTCTCTGTTCCTTCTTTTGGGAGAAAAAAAAAAAAAAAAAAAAAACGAGAGGGGAGGATTTCCAGCCCCCCGCTCCCTTCCCTTTTAGTCGCCTTCTACGACACGCAGGGAATACGTGGTAAATATACTATTTTCTATAAATAATAAATTGGGTTTCTAAACCTTGAGGCGGATCCAAGTCCCTAATAAAAAACCGAATACCTTCTCTAACGAATACATCTACTCGTACAAATATTAGCCCGTAAACATACTTGGCATAAGGGACAATATTGCACTCGGTATCCTAATACATAAGGCCCTGTTTACAGTAGGAGATTATGTATTTAACGACCTTTATATCTGTTTACCCCTCTGGTTTAAATGCAACAAAAACAAGCGTTAATTTAAACGACTTCTGACACCCGTTAATACAGCTGATGATACACATACACCCTACTGTATTTTTAACTGCAGCAATGTATTGCGGGTACCCTTCTAAGCCTCTAAATCCATTTAAAACTACATACGTTCGTATGGTCATTTTTTTTAAATGATGATATGAAAACCTGGCAAAATACTATCTCTCATCCAACTCTCTTTTCTTTTTTTTCACTGAGAGGGATGCATTCATAAATACGATACAGCATACAATACTGTATAATAAAT